>NC_051156.1:166530926-166604069 GCF_013339745.2 Dermacentor silvarum | reverse complement strand
ATACAGTACTGACTAAACGGCCACGTCCTCTGCTACAGAGGTCTTCCAGATAAGAGAGAATTTGGGATAGGATTTCTAGTCCATAACGACATAGCTGACAACATTGATGATTCTACAGCATTAATGAGAGGGTAGTAGTCGTCGCAATAAAGTCGTCTGTATATTATCTGTAACCCATTCACTGCATTTATAGAATAATAAACTGAAACTGAACTGAACTGAAACTGAATAGGATGTATAGAATGAAGGTAGTACAAGATTACGCCCCAACCTACAGTCACGATGATGAAGAAATAGAACAGTTTATGAAGATGTTGAATTAGCAATGAGAAAGGTGCAAACTCAGTATACTGTAGTCATGGGCGACTTCAATGCAAAAATGGGGGAAAAGCAGGCTAGTAAGCAAGCAATTGGCAAATGCGGCATTGATTCTAGGAACACTACAGGTGAGATGTTGGTAGAATTCACGGAAAGGAATAGGCTCCGAATAATGAATATCTTCTTCAGAAGCGCAGCAACAGGAAGTGGACCTGAAAAAGATCTAATGGAGAAACAAGGAACGAAATAGATCTCATACTCTCTGCCGATCCCAGCATAGTGCAGGAAGTAGAAGTGTTAGGTAGGATAAAGCGCAGTGACCATAGGCTAGTGAGGTCTAGGATTTATCTAAATTTGAAGAGAGAAGGAGTAAAATTAGTCATGAAGAAACAAGCCAACCTATACGCAGTAAGGGTAAAAGCAGACAAATCAGGCTGGTGCTCGCAAACGAATATGCAGCTTTAGAACAGGAAGATGAAGGCAACATAGATGTAATGAATGAAACCATAACTAAGCTGATCTGAGAAGCAGCAATTGAAGTGGGAGGTAAGGCACCAAGGCAACCAGTAGGTAAGCTCTCCAAAGTAACAAGGGACAAGCATGAAAATGTCAAATTCAAGAGATCAGATAGAATTCGCTGAACTGCCGAAGCTGATCAACAAGAAGAAAGTAAGGGATATTCGAAATTATAACGTAGGAAAGATTGAGGAAGCAGTAAAATATGGACGCAGCGTGAAATCTGTGAGAAGAAAGCTTGGTATAGGACAAGGCAAGATGTATGCACTGAAAGATAAGCATGGTAATATCATCAGCAATTTCGATGACATAGTAAAAGCAGCGGAAGAATTCTATACTGACCTAGAGCAGCCAAGCTACTTTCATTCGAAGTAGTGATGAACCGGATACAGAGGCTCCTTCTGTAACTAGCGTTGAGGTTAGAAGGGCCTTGAAAGACATGACCAGGGAAAAGCTGCTGGAGAAGATGAAATAACATTCGATTTAATCAAGGATGGAGGAGACATCATACTTGAAAAACTTACGGCATTTATACGCAATGCGTCACGACTTCAAGCGTATCAGAGAGCTGGAAAACACCAACATTATATTAATTCATAAGAAGGGAGACGTTATAGAATTGAAGAATTTGGACCTATTAGCTTGCTTTCAGTATGTACAAAATATTCACGAAGATAATTTCAAATAGAATCAAGGCAACACTTGACTTCAGTCAACCAATAGAACAGGCTGGCTTCAGGAAGGGATATTCTACGATGGATCATATCCATGCCATCAATCAGGTAATCGAGAAATCTGCGGAATAGAATGAACTTCTCTATATGGCTTTCATCGATTATGAAAAGGTATTTTTTCAGTAGAGATACCAGCAGTAATAGAGGCAATGCGTAATCAAGGAGTACAGGAGGCATACGTGAATATCTTCGCAAATATCTGCAAACATTGCACAGCAACCTTGGTTCTCCACAAGAATATTTAGAAAGATACCTATCAAGAAAGGGGTCCGGCAAGGAGACACAATCTCCCAATGCTATTACTGCATGCTTAGAGGAAGTATTCAAGCTCTTAGACTGGGAAGGCTTAGGAGTGAGGATGAACGGCGAATATCTCAGCAACGTTTGGTTTGCTGATGACATTGTCCTATTCAGCAACATTGGGGACAAATTACAACAAATGATTCTGGACCTTAACCGAGAAAGTGTAAGAGTTGGGTTGAAGGAACAAAGGTACTATTCATTAGCCTGACAAGGGAACAAGAATTCAGGATCGCCAGTCAGCCTCTAGAGTCTGTAAAGGAGTACGTTTATCTAGGTCAATTACTCACAGGGGGCCCTGATCACGAGAAAGAAATTTACAGAAGAATAAATTGGGTTGGAGTGCATACGGCAGGCATTACCAAATCCTGACTGGGAGCTTACCACTGTCGTTGAAAAGAAAAGTGTACAATCATTGCATTCTACCGGTGCTAAAATATGGGGCAGAAACTTGGAGGTCACAAAGAAGCTCGAGAACAAGTTAAGGACCGCAAAATTAAGAGCGATGGGTCGAAACATCTTAGGACTAACGTTAAGAGACAGGAAGAGAGCGGTATGGATCAGAGAACAAACGGGGATAGCCGATATTCTAGTTGACACTAAGCGGAAGCAATGGAGCTGGGGCAGGTGTAATGCGTAGGATGGATAACCGGTGGACCATTAGGGTTACAGAATGGATACCAAGAGAAGGGAAGCGCAGTCGAGGACGGCAGAAAACTCGGTGGGACGATGAAATATATGTTGGGAATCAGCAAGCGCAAGACAGGGGTAATTGGAGATCGCAGGGAGAGGCCTTTGTCCTGCAGTGGACATAAATATAGGCTGATGATGATGATGATGAGGTTTTTTTAATACATTGTGCTAACTTATGGTGCTGACATTTTGATGACAACATATAATATCGACAAGTAACTTGGAACCCTCGAAATAAGCGGTTTAAACGAAAAATTATAGTCGACGGTGTGTATTAGAGAGCAGACGTGAATAGGTACATGATAATGTAGGTAAGAGTAAGAGAAAAAAGGGAAATAAGCTGTGCCATGAAATTCGTAGAGAAGGTACTGGTGGTTTGTTAGTATAGTATCAATGTGGAAGCCATGCGAATGAAAATGCGGTCGAGAGACGCATAGGACTGAACGGTGTGATGATTAAATTAGGAAATTTGCTGCAATAATATAGAGTAGGCAGGCGCAAGACAGCTTTAACTAGAGATCACAGGGAGACGCCTTCGTTGCTTCAGTAAAAGGTGATTAGGCTGATTATGATGATGATGACGATGATAATGATGCCGTATATCGCTGTTAAGCTTCCTGGCTTGCATTCGAACATTTATAACAAATCCGTGAAAAGGAGCATGTAATAATTTTCAGTTGGTCACATTTAGGAAGCTCCCAGGAGTTTGGTTCAAACTTGAGAGTGATGCGTGGCCGCGAAGGCTTTATGTTTCTTACTTTTCCATTTCACGATTTTCGTATTTTCTTCTTTAATTCGCCATGTTATGTTTTCTTCCCGCATCCGAGCCGGACGTCCTACTCACTGGGCCAGGGCTGGGAAAAAAAGCTTGGGTTCAAAAATAAATAAATAAATGAGCACGACGTGGCCATTTGCTTCGAAGATCACAAGAATATATGGAGACGTTATGTTCGAACCATCCCCGTTTACTTCTTCATACGGTGAGAGCCACACCTAGGTCTCCTGCAATACGCTCTGATGACCCTGTGAAGAATTCTCCGGAGAGTACTGTAGTAGCTGCAAAGTGAAGTGCTGAGTACGCTTTCGATGAAACGACAGATGTTTCCTTGCTTTGGCTTTGTTCATCGAGGTCGAAAGTAAAGGGACCACGTTAGGGAGCCATTAAAAAACGAAGCAACTGCGCCGTCTTATTTAACAATGAATGAGATTACACCTTAATCCTACCCCACTCCTGTATAATAATCTCCCTTGCGAACAAAGAAGTAGTTCAACGACAGGCAAAGAGGGGAAGGAGAGGGAAGGAGAAGAGGCGTCGCAAAAAAAAAAAAAAAAAAAGCAGCACGGCTAGTTTTAAACGACCCTAAGGGAGGAAGCGGCTTACACTAATAAAGACAAAAATGCCCGAGGTATGAAATTACTATGTGGCGGCTGTATGTAGGGGTGCCGATATGGTGGGGACATCCAGTGCATAGAAAAACCGCGTTCACTTCACGAGCCCACAAAATAAACTGCGGCAGTTACACGAAGCACACACAATAAAATGAAATGACAATAACGGGTTGAGTGGGTGAAGCCAGCTTTATATACGGGGAGGCGAGAGGTGGGCAACTTCGCCAGGCTATGTCTCCTCCTCTTCGCGTTTTCTGTTTGTTTCACTGGGCTTGCTTGGCACTCTCACTTGCTACAACTTTTGGAGAGAGAGGTACGCTCACTTCGGTGAGCCGACGAGAGAAGTTGTCAATATAGAAAATATGCTAAAAACAAAGAAACTGTGGGGGGTAACATGGAACAGTAATGTAGTAAATTGCCAGAAGTCTATGAAGCCAAGCTTCGCTGCAGCTTTGGGGATGTGTGTGTGTGTGTGTGGGAGAGAGAGAGAGAGAGGAGAGAGAGAGAGAGAGAAAGAGTGCTGCAACATGCTTTCTCTGCCGCTTCCCCTGCGTCCCGATCGCCCTTCGCGTTCCTCGTTTGAGACTCGCTCGGCTTTCGCTGTTAGCTGCTGGCTCCATGCCTTCTTGTTTCTAGAGACGGCTCATTACGGCGTAACTCACGACCACCTTGGGGATACGTCGGCGTTGGGGCCAGCGTCTCTTGCAACGAGTAGAATTTATTCCGCTGAGTTCGCAGGGGTGGATAATGTCGTGCTTTCCCCTCTTGTACACCTATACGTATAACCTGTGCAAGCTAAGGACGTGCGCTCAGCGGTGAAACGTGAGAAAGCGCGGCACGTGAATAAATAAGCAATTTTAGGTATTAACGACAATAAATGAGGTCACCGAAAGCGAAAGAGGTTTGCAAACAGCGAAAGGAGCCAGAGAATGAAAAGGTATCGGCGGGGAAAGTAAAAAAGTTGTCGCAGTTTCACCTGAAAGGCGAAGCATCAATTGCGATAGCAAATTTAGAGAGCTATACGGAGTAATGATAGTAGCTTTATCAGCTGTATAAGCTTGGACCATATAATTGCGATGGGGCGATGGAACGAAAAATGTTAGGACTAACGTTAAGAGACAGGAAGCAATCGGTGTGGATCAGAGAACAAACGGGAATAGCCGATATTCTAGTTGACATTAAGCGGAAGAAATGGAGCTGGGCAGGCCATGTAATGCGTAGGATGGATAACCGGTGGACCATTAGGGTTACAGAATGGATACCAAGAGAAGGGAAGCGCAGTCGAGGTCGGCAGAAAACCAGATGGGATGATGAAGTTAGGAAATTTGCAGGCGCAAGTTGGAATACGCTAGCGCAAGACAGGGGTAATTGGAGATCGCAGGGAGAGGCCTTCGTCCTGCAGTGGACATAAAATATAGGCTGATGATGATGATGATGATGATAATTGCTATCGCAATAAAAAAAAATTAGAGCCCTTCCAATAAGGGGAGATGGAAGACCAGCGAAGATGTTGGTGTTTAATTATATTTAAAATTGTTTAAGTTGGTGGTTATGTTAAATGGTTGAAAAAATTACACCATATTCCGTAGGGGAACCCTGAGTAGTATGCGAAGCAGCCATGGGTTCGATTCAAGGTAGTTTTATCAGCTGTATAAACTTGGACATGCAGCAGCACCAGCAACGCGCAGAACTGTTGTCGACGCCGTCGGCGTTTTGCCCGCGTTCGCACCGAACGCTCGCGGCGTTGGTGACTGTTGCTGGTGCCGCTGGGGCGCCTACCATCGCGCCTCTAACCTAAGCTGCTTCGCATTATCGTGCACGGAGCCGCAGGTGCAGGTGTTGCCATTCATTCGTTGCGCAATCCGGAGAGGAGAGGAGCGTCGGAGAGGAGGAATGCCGAGAGGAGATGATACAGTGAGATGAGAGGAGGGGAGGAGGATGCGCATGCGCAGTGGGGGTGTGGACGCCGCACGGCGGATGGAGGGAACCAGGGAGTGACATAGCCCCGACCATAAGCTGCTTTGCATCTAAAAGCACAACACATAACTTCGTTGCGTGGCCAGGTGCCGTATGTTGTATGTGCGAGTGAAAGCGAGTTTCGGCGACTAGATTCACACCACCTTGCACCATCGGCC
Organism: Dermacentor silvarum; assembly: GCF_013339745.2. Taxonomy (NCBI): domain Eukaryota; kingdom Metazoa; phylum Arthropoda; class Arachnida; order Ixodida; family Ixodidae; genus Dermacentor; species Dermacentor silvarum. The sequence continues at coordinate 166,597,984 of NC_051156.1, read as the reverse complement.
GCAGCACATTGGGCCGCTGCGCGTTCGGCTTCTCGTCGCTTTCGCATTCATTCGCGCTGCTGAGCGCGCCGGCGTTCCTAGAAGCGCGCTCTTCCTCTTCGGAACGAGTGACCGGGTCTTACCCATACCGAGTCCAAGGAGCAACTGATGACGTCGCTAGGGAAATGGTTATACATATATGTCAGAGAGAAAGAGACACAGCTATTGGTTGGTAGACTATTACGTTTTATCACTGACGTTTCGACGCGCATCGTCATAGACTAGCGTTTGGGCAACAGCGTTCATCGCTCGGCGCATTGTTTTTTGTCTTTTTGGGTCCACGTGTAACAAGGGTATTCAAGGGCGCGTTACAGGTCCCCGAGCCTGCAGGGGCATGTGCCATTGAGCTTGGACCCCTTCTGAACTATTACCAGGATCGGCCCTACTGACGGGGTATGCAGGCGCGGATCCAGGGGGATGTCCGGATGTCCTGACCCCCCCCTCAGATTTCTGCATCGCCCCCTCGCTGACAGGGGGTGGCCCTTCGCAAAAAAATGGCCACCAGCATTCTTGAAAAGCATTTTTCGCGAGTACCAGTGATATCACCCATGTATAGAAGTAAAGCTAGCTCGCTCACAAGCTTAGTTGTATTCCGTCGGGGTGTGGTGTCGCGAAGTTGCCGTAGTTATTTTTTCTCACGAACACCTTGGACCTCCTGGCGCCGGCGGTGCCTTATTCGTCCCGTCGGTGGCGTCGAATGAACGAGGGGACGTCTCTTTTGCCAAGCACGCCGATGTCCGCGCCAGCGCCTTCGCGCCTGATCAACTTAATTGCCCGTGGGGTGCCATCGGTTGCCTCATTGGCTGTAATCGGGTCAGCGACCAACCTGCTTAATGAAAGAGATCACTTGCTGAAATGTTCATATAAAGGGTTTGTCCCAAAAGTAATGTCAGTGATTATATTGTGAAGCGACTATACGTCGCAGCGCGCTAAGACCAGTTGGATTGGTGGAGGGGGAAGTCAGCTGACGCACGCGCGGTCGCTCAGTCGTCTGCGACCATCTGGAGAGTAAGGACAAGGTTTTTCGTCAACATCATTTTCATTTACCGTGCAAGCCGTAATGCAGCGCTCGTTCGAACGAAGGACTGCCATCGAGTTTTGTGTGAAACTCGGCAAGTCTGCAGTGGAAACTTTTCCTATGATAAAGACGGCTTTTGGTGATAATTGTTTGTCAGAACGTGAAGTTTACCGGGGCACAAGGTATTTTTAGAAGGTTGTGAAGAGGTCAGCGATTGAAGCCCGCGCTGTACCGCCATCAATGACCATCACCGACGAAAATGTGACGCGCGCGAGAGATCTTTTGTACTTAGACTCTCGTTTGAGTGTCCGTTTACTGGCACAGACAGTAAACATTCCAAAAAGTACCGTTCACGAGATTTTGACGAAAATTTTTCAGATGTGAAAAGTGTGCACGAGATCTTGCGCAAAATGTCAATGGACGACCAACAATCGAGCCGAGTTGAAACGTGCCAGGAGGTTTGGGACTTGTGCGAAAGTGACCCCCACGTTTTGGACAATGTCATCACAGGTGACAAGACTTGGGTGTTTGAATACGACCCCGAAACAAAAAGGCAAAGTGCCAAGTGGCACAGCTTCGGCGACCCTCTCCCCAAGAAGGCCAGAATTAGCAAGTCAAAGGTCAAGACCATGCTGATTGTGTTCTTTTTTTGACATCAGTGGCCTTGTCCACCATGAGTTTGTACCCCATGGCACAACTGTGAACGCCAAATTCTACGTGAAAGTGCTCAAGCGACTCAAACGAAGGATTCATCGCACCCGGCCTGATATCGTGGGCGATTGGAAACTTCACCATGACAACGCGCCATGCAGCCTGCACCGCCTTCCTCGTGACCCGCCGCCGATTGAAAGATGCCAACGGTTCCCCAGCCATCCTACAGTCCTGACGTGGCTCTCCAGGCTTCTTCTTTCTGCGCTTGAAATTCCCATGAAAGGACGTCATTTCGCGACAGTTGGCAAAGTCGAAAAGGCTTGCACCAAGGCTCAAGGGACATTCCTATGGAGGCCTACCGTGACGCCTTCGATGGTTGGAAATCTCGCTAAAGGCAATGTAACGACGCAGGAGGAGCCTATTTTGAAACATTTTGTTGTGTTGTACCGATCTGATCAATCATTTCTTTTTAATCGACTCACTGACATTACTTTTCGGGACAAACCCTGTATAAATAATAACAGCTAACGCTATACTAAGAACTCGCACGGGCCACTTTTTTTTAACTGTAGCACTCATTGTGATCACAGTTACACGTTGACAATATCCAGTACGAGCACAGTATCGTCGTACACTACACGTTTTTCATTGTAACTTCGCAGTTTTATTACCGTACATTAAGCATAGTAGGGTCAAAGCCGCTGGAGCCGTTTGTCCTGAGTTGGAGTTCTCGCGGAGCGGGCGAAGTCTCGAGCAGCGGTTGCGAAGTGGGGGAGCGTAACGTTAGCGGCTAACGCCAGCCCGCGGGCCAAGGATGGCATCGCGTGGGAAACAAAACATGAAGACGCTGGCTCGCGCTCTCGGCTACTACACCACATAGTTCTTCTTGTAGGTGGCGTCGTGAGTCTTCATACACGGTGATTCGCATATCGTAAACAACTAGCGTAGTGGTTGCCACGTTGGAGCTCCAAAGCAAACGAAGGTGTCTCAGCCGAACACAAAAAATCTCCTTAAGGAAAACAAGGTGTCTCAATAGAACTCCAAAGACGGACCCGTGCTTACGCATTTATAACGAACCTGCAACAGATCATACCAATTTTATTTTAAGAAACAATACAGGCTAGATATACCGGGTGTTCAAAATTAGCATTATGGTTTTCTTAAAATTAGGCTCTGGGAGGCACGTGAAGACCACCTGCGCATATAAGTATGTGGCCAGGGGGACACAAAGTGAGATGATAATTATCGCTGTCAGCAGCCAAATTGACTAAAATTGAGTGATTAACTTTTTATTTACTGCAGTAAGAAACACGACTGCCCTAAGTTTTCAATACAAACATACCCACTTACTGCAGTCGACAAAAACTAATTGTTCAACTTTAGTTAATTGGGCTGCTCACAGCAATTATTATCATCTCACTTTATGCACCCCTGGCTACATAATTTATTTGCAAAGGTGGTCTTCGCGTGCCTCCCCGTGCCTAATTTTAAGAAAATCATAAAGCTTAGTTTTGAACACCCTGTATTAGCAGGCACCGCCGCCAAGCTAGCAAATGGCTGTATTGGGTAACGTCCTTTTCCTATAAGCTCGGAGAAACCGATACCTGGCTTCACCACAGGTCTTCTTTCTCGTTCAGGGGATTTACGTGCCAAAAACCAGTTATGATTATGAGGCACGCCGTAGTGGAAGGCTCCGAATTAATTTGACCACCTGGGGTCTTTAACGTGCACTACAACGCAAGCACAACGGGTGTTTTTTGCATTTCGCCTCCATCGAAATGCGGCCGCCGCGGCCGGGATTTGATCTCGCGATCTCGTGCTCAGCAGCGCAACGCCTGAGCTGACTGAGCCACCACGGTGGGCTACAGTGTTGCTCTAGACGTATAAAACGCGGGTTTATCGTGAGCAGAAACGGTGAATTTAGGTAAATAAGTAAGGCTACTATCATCATCAATCATCATCATCATTGACAGAAGCTGACCCCCCCCCCCCCCCCCCCTCAGAAAAAACCTGGATCCGCCCCTGACTGCAATCTGCAGCAAGCCACAACGAGCGATGTATCCTATCCTCCAACCCATTAGAATTCAAATTTGGAATTACCTACAGAACCACTTCGTTGTTGATGGTGAGGAACGTTTGGTCTACGAAATTCACATCTCTATTTAATGGAGTTTTGAATTTAAGACCTCTTTTTTACTAAACTAGTTGTATATCAGATTTTAAAAAAATATATTTACTTTGAGGCACTGAGTTTCGGCGAATTGTAAGGATTGTGATAATTCAATACAAAGAACTGTGTTTCACGTATTCAGTTACATCCATGTGCTTAAGTCTTCATGAGTAACACTATAAAATAATCGCTCTTTCCTCCTTTCTGTTATCAGGTATGTTCGTGCTGTACCGTTTACTTGTGTTCATACTGTTCCCTCTTTGCAATTTGACTCTTGTACGCTATCGTCTATATGTAGAAATAAATTCTCTTTAGAGACACCTGCAAGCGTCACATACCGAATGGCCCAAGAATGATGTCACCGAAATGTAAAAATCTCTAGCGGGAAAAGTCGCTGTTCCACCCGAGAGCGATAGCAAAACATTAGGCAACTACACGAAGGTTCGTAGTTTTATCAGCCGCAAAAATTTCAGTAAACGTTCGCTTACTAATTAAGTAAACAAGCATGGTGCGACGTGCGCACAGGCAAACATGAGCAGTTCTCCCTCGATGAACGCAAACACTCGCTGTCACAACGCTGGCGTGATGAAGAAAGCCTGCGACGGGTAGCGAACGTTTCGTGCTGCCAACCCCCTTGACGCGACTCCGAGGAGGAGGAAGAAAAACATTTATCCAAAAAAAAACCTTAAAAGAAAAAGCAGGTGTCTTCCTGTTTGTAGGTGCAGGGGCCGTTAGTTCAGGGCTCCTGCAGATCTTGGCGTCGCCAAAATTTCAGAATACCTAAACACTAGGTGCGTGGGAAGTAAGTACACATGAAGCCACGAGCCATCTCGGCTCGCCTAAACCTTGCACCCGCCGCCTATTACCTCCAAGATAGAGCGCGCGGACCGCGTATGAGCTAAGCGCGCCATGCGCAGCTGCTGCCAAGATAGATGACACGTGCGCCCTCGGCCCTCTCCACTGGCGCAGGTTTGATCCCGTTATCGCGTGCTCACTTCCCCCATTTTTGCACGCGCTTGACCACTTGACCTCACACATTGAGAGCGCGGGAAGACGGCACGCGCCATGCCACCACCCTTCTCCGCCCAGCCTCCCACGCTCTGAGAGCAAGCTGACCAAAAGAAACGTTGCGCGTATCGAAGGCCGTGCAAATTACGCGCTGAGCAAGTGCAGTATGCGGCGCGCGCGGCGAGATTTTATCGCACTTGGACTTCATTTGGAACACCACGGTAAAGCCGACTTTGACGACGACGGCAAAAATCGCCTAGAGTATTCATATAATCGCCTGGAGTGTTCATAAAATATTGCTTAAAATTACCGTGAGCCCTACAGGTCACCGACAACACCTATGCGGAACGTTCGATTTTGTACGACTGTGCCGAAGTACATGTTGATCTTGTGTGTAATTAAGTGGTACTCGCCGTGGTTGCTCAGTGGCTATGGTGTTGGGCTGCTGAGCACGAGGTCGCGGGATCGAATCCCGGCCATGGCGGCCGCATTTCGATGGGGGCGAAATGCGAAAACACCCGTGTACTTAGATTTAGGTGCACGTTAAGAACCCCAGGTGGTCCAAATTTCCGGAGTCCCCCACTACGGCGTGCCTCATAATCAGATCGTGGTTTTGGCACGTAAAAACCCATAATTATTAGTAATTAAGCGGTGCAGCATGGTGGCATCTAGTCTGCTCAGTCCCTTCGGCATACAGGACTGGTGAGGTGGGGACCATAAAAAATGAAATTGACTACAAACTTGGCCACACAAGTTTGGTGTAACGATTCACATTAGTGTCGTGTTAACCTGGCGCTATGCGCACCTTAACGTTACACAAAATATACAGGCTATTTCACCTGCATTGACAAATTACCCTTCTGCAGTACTTAAAAACGCCACTCTTACCGCAAGAAGAGGCACGGCAAGCCAGACAAAGCGCAAAGAGAAAAGGCAGGTGGCGACGTCACCTTCAAGTTCCCGTGCCATCTCACCGTGACGTCATGTATTTTGACGGCGTCTGCTAGGACTAGGGTAATTGTTTATTGGTATAAGTGGACTAATTGTGTTCTAAAGAAGCCAAAGATTGAACAGAGCAAACTTCGGTAAACTTGCTGAGCCAACACCGGCCCAACTACGAAAAATGTACATTGAAATCCATGACGTCACACTGACTCCTGAAATCTGTGGCGTCACACTGGGGTTGTGGCACGAAAAAAAAAACATATTGAACTTTCACCCTGATTTTCGCTATCTAATACTCAATCTATCATCACGAAATCGAAGAAAATAAGAGTTTTCAAAGACTACTTTATTAGCATAAGCTAGAGGTGTGCGTATATTCGAAATATCGAATATAAATCGAATAGTACTTGTTATTCCATTCATATTTCATTCGAGAATTCACTATTCGAAGTTGTCGCATACTCGTTTCATTCGAATTCTATTTTAAAAAATTAACGCAGTAACTCCACTGGAGTTGTCCAAGTATGCGTAAGCATTGTGCCACTTTCTCATCTCCACTCAGCGAGGTGTCATTATCAATCTTATCATGCTTGATCCGACCAGCATAAACAATTCTCCAGCTCTGTCGGTCTTTATGAACCTTATCGGACAACATCCGGCCTTTATCAACCCTTATGGGATGTTATCACCCTTATCAGACTCGATCCGACACTTATCATCCCTTATCAGTCATTATCAACCTACGAAAGTGGATACCCAGCGAAGCTGTTGCAAACCACCACTCCAACTGTGTAGGTAGGTATGCAATCCTTTATTGATGGTTCGGATGCTTGTTTTAAGCTTGTTCTTTTTTTAAACGTATGCGTGTGTTGTATGGGTGATTTCAATGAATGTATGCACTGTTTACTTCCCTTTGCTGCGTGCTTGTAGCCTCAGCCTTACGGGGGTATGAGCCATTGCATTCGTCTTTCGTGACGGACGGACAAGATTCTCGATGGGCAACGCACTCAAAGAACAGCAGTCGTTGGAGTATACCGGGAGAAAGACTGACGCAAGTGGAAACTCGTCTGAATTCTTCTGGTTCAGAACAGCGGTTGTAGTGCAGACGATAGAGTTTCTGAACAAGCTCACGGTGGTCCCTCATGGTAGTTACCAGCCGTTGAGCAAGCACGTCTTGCGTTGGGCAGAATACAATTTCGCTGGCCCTATTTAGACAAATCAGTTTATTATATCACCAATCTCAACATGTGTGGATTCCTTAAAAAACAATGCGCGGTGCTGTTGTATTGCCTTTCGCTCCTTCAACGAGCGCTACACTCTATTGCGTGCATCTGGTGACGTGCTAGCTCCTTTCTTTTTTTATAGAGAAGCTTTATATGACAAGGGTTCCATGACCACGAGCTCTGCATGGGTTAGTCGTGATGACACTGCCCCTGTTATGATCGTTGGAGACTTCAATGTGGACATTGCAAAACCAGACAAGAAATGGTTCCCTCAGTTTGTGCTATAAGAGCTTGGTTTGAAGTGCCACACCAATCCAAGTTCCTCAACTATTCAACAATGATCGTGTATAGATTTACCTTTGGTCAAAAATCTGTCTAAGGTTTTAACAGAACCTATCAGTGTATATCACAGTAATCACAAAGCTATTGTCACTACCATTACCAAATGATGAAAATAAATACAAGTGCCCTAGTCTAACCCTGTGTGATGTGCTACAGCTTCGCTGCTCATCCACCTTCACAGTGTGGAATGGCTCCTCAATTATTTTTCATTACTGTCACTGTCGTGGGGCGCCAGATAAGATCGTACTTTCCTTTGTTTCTCATTGACAAACTTCTCAGTGGACCTTACATCCAGTTGTCAATGCATGTATCAAAATATGTTAACAAGCATTTTGTGGCCCAACAGACTTCATCAAACTTTTTATTTAATTTTTTTTTATAAATTAGGAATATTTCATATTCGAATCTAATTCGAAGGAGGTCTTTCTCAAATATTCGCATTCGATTCGATTAACAATTTCCCTATTCGTACACCTGAAGTGTAAACTGATTTGTCGTTTGTCATTAGTGTCCATTTGAAGGCCGCGCGAACATTTAGAATTTCTACCGTTGCCCGTTACATTAAATACTAGAGCATGAATTTTCGAATCAAATAACGTTTACTTCGACATCTCACCCATACCACTAGGGAACAGACAAAAAGCCTTTAGAAAGGCCTGTTCTATGTGTCAGCTCCCCCTGTAGTCATTGTGTCAGGGGGAGAACGGCACGGGCTGACCTCCCACACAGCGAAAGCCGACCACAATGGGAGGATTTCATGTTGGGTGCTGAAATTGTGACGGCCATATGCTCGAACTCAGGTGCTCCTGGTCATCGCTATCACTAACCCATTGTGTGCATCTAATAGGGGCTACAACAGTCGCTTTAGACATTTTACACTATACTGGACCGAACCAGTGACATTAAAAAACATCGCTGGATTTTAGCATCACTTTATTTCAGAGAGAGAGAGAGAGAGAGAGAGAGAGAGAACAACTTTATTTAAAAAAATAGACCCCAGTCCGGGTCCACCAAAAAGAGCGAGGCCTAATCTTCAGACAGGCCCAGAAGTTTAAGGTGTACGAGCAGTGCTTTCATAATGTCTGGGGAGGAGTCCGCCAGCCACTCCTCCAGGGTCGCAGGTCTTCTTGTAGTAGGTATTTGACTGAGGCTCCCGCGCATGGCTGCATGGGCACCCGGACAATCCCACAGAACGACTTTGTTTCAATGTCCTTTTATGCAATCGACGTGAGCGTTAAATCATTCCTTAGCTTCCCACTCCAGCATCGCGAAGTAGAGATTACATTGGCAATTTATTTTATTTCATGACTTTTCCCTCCCTCTCTATCTCGTCGTAGGCTAGCTGACATACAAGCTTAAAAAGTCGCAGTTTTGCCCGAAAGGCGGAGAATCGATTGTGATAGCAAATTAGTAGACAGCTATACGAAATAAGGATAGTAGTTTTATCGGCCGTATAAAGTTGGAAATATTCGCTTACTAACTAAATAAACAAGCATGGTGTCACGCGCGCACAGGTAAGCATGAACACATTTCGCTCGATCACCGCGGGAGCTCGTCATAACGCTGGAGTGAGAAAGCGCGTCAGCGGCAGCGAGCAAATGGACCGTCGCGCTGGCTCTCGCTTCAACGCGAAGTAAACGTCGAAAGCGCAGCGCACGCGAAGCTACCGGCACTCGGCGAATGCACTTTGGCTCATCGCATATCGCTTTGAAGATGAGGATCCCGCAGGGGCACACTTCGGCCGCGTCGCAGATCGCTTTTAAGATGGCTCCGTGAGCAGCAGCTGCGGAAGCAGCAAGGAACCTCCCCCCCCCCCCCCCCCTCCTGTCTCGGTCGCCTCCAACCCGTGAACGAAGACTGTGCGCTTCCGGCCGCCTTCCTCTCTCGCGTGCGCGAGATTAAGCTGCGGTTGCCGGCTCACCCTCGCACGCTTGCACTCGCACACACAACGCACGTTGCGCGGCGACGATTTTATCGCCGTTGGACTTTATACGGAACATCACTACGACGGCGACAGCGACGGCAAAATGCGCTTGGAGTGTCCATATAATTGCCATCGCAATAATAAGAGCAACTTCCGCAATCCGAGGATGATATCGCAAGCGGAGAATGAGGTTCCTTCGAGCCAGCTTCGTAATAATGCCTGGAGGTCACAATCTCACGAGGCTTACTGCACCGATTAAACGCAGGCTATTGGCCCGATGCGCCTTGGGCCATCATGCCATCAACTGCTGCGGTGCAGTGTATATGGCACTGCAGATCATACTGGAGGGACTTGTAAGATGGCGTCATTCTTATATTTACGCACTTGTGCACGTATAGGTTAGCTGTACGAATAACCTCGCTTGTAAACGTAAAGGACCATATGTTCGTACGAATATAAATGCGTCTGCGTGATGGTGGCCACGTGCTACTCCGGCTTTCCGCGCGTGAACATCTATACATTCTATCACAACTCCCAGTCTGTTCCTTCCATTGTTTCAAGAGTAGGCTCAACCCCAGTAACATGGAGTAGCCTCAAAAAATGTGGTTGATCCCTCTTATATAGGAATCGGTATAGAACACGAAAGTGAAACGTGTCTTCACAGAAGTAGTGTAATGTTTATTGCACATTGATATATAATGTCTATTGGTGTTTTGTGGCTAAAGCGCCCTTAGGCGTTGATGCACCCACGCTCACGCCTGGTGGCACGTCTCCTCCATCACGACTACCAACGTCGATGACCATGAGCAACCGTCGTGCATATGGAAGCTGCACTACGCTGCACACGCTAGCACAACGCGAAAGACGAAGCACGTAACTGACACACTAATACAACGCGCAAGACAAAGCACGTAACTGAATCGTCACCGAGTCAAATCAGCGCGTACAGCGCGTCGTAATTGCAGCCTCCGCGATCAACTTCAGAAACATTTTCAGAGCTAATTGCGGAGGCCACGCTCCGCTGTGCTGAGTACGGTGAACGCCACCTAGGTGGCGTTGGTAGTGCTTCTTGATGCCAGCGTCCCTTCGAATGCTGGCATCGAGGCGTCGTAGTGCTGAGACCACCGAAGCGTTCACTGTCGGTGCGCGTTAGTGTCATAATGCAGTACTTCTCTTTTCTGCTCGTAGGCGGCGGCACCGCCCCGAGCAAGAGCGCGGGTACACGGAGGAGTGTTAGATATATAAGGCGCGTCTGTGTAGCTCTCTGCAAATGCGTTTGTGGCGCAATGGGTTAAACGCTCGGCGATCTATCGTAGCGGACCGAGAGGTCGTGGGTTCGATTTCCAAATTTTGCATGTTTGTGGAACTTTTTCTTCTGGTTTCTTTCTTTGTATTATGTTCTATGACGTATTTCCGTGACGGAAATACGTCAGTGAAGTCTTGGTGGACCCCGGCATAAAACACTTTCCTGTTAAAAAAAAAAAACAATGACAACTGATAACAGTATAGGTTGTGTCGCTTCAGTATGGGGCGATAAAAAAGTTCCTGGTGTTTACCTGTGTGCTGGTAATGAACACTCGGCAAGAAAATTCATTACAGGTGATGTAGCGTGAGCTCCTTCAAAGTGCCTTCACCTTTAACTCTATCGCATCTATAGTGTCATGAGCCAAGATGCGATTCAGAAAATTTGTAAACGCGATGTCCATGCCTTCTGCTCTGGCTGGCTGTACGCTAGCGCGGATCCTTCAGGAATGCACCGAATTCGCTTGACGGAGCTCGCACAGTTGCGACACTGCATTGCTGTAACACAATCGGAGGCATAGTTTCAGTAATTCGCTGCAGAAATACAGAAAGCGGCTGCATTCAACGGCAGCGCCTTTTTCTGAAAGCAATAACATGGTCGTAAATTCTATCAGAATAGAGCGCGCTTATAACAGGGACGCTAGCAACCGCCGTAAAACGCTGCTTCTTTCTTCTTTCTTGGGTTTTACGTGCCAAACCAAGTTCTGATTGTGAGGCACACCGTAGTGGAGGGCTCCACAATATTTTTGACCACCTGGGGTTCTTTAACGTGCACTATACAACTCAAGCACACGGGCGTTTTTGCATTTCGCCTCCATCGAAACGCGGCCGCCGTGGCCGGGATTCGACCCCGCGACCTCGTGCTCAGCAGCGCAACGCCTGCCATAAAGCTCTGAAGCCGAAGTAGTACACGTGGCTCTAATCTAAACACCGCAGCGGTGTGCAAATTTCATTTTGCTTTCTCTCGCACACATACTATGTTGAATAGGCATGTGCACGCTGCGCAAAAGAACGAGTACAAGTATAAAATGAAATGTGTGCCTTTACTTAATTTTGCGTGACTGTACTCTTGTCATCCGCCTTTCCTCCTTTTTTTTTGCATTCCCCCCTCGTTTACGCGCACATTAGAGCAGTGAAAGAACTAGCTCAGCTCACGCAAAAAGTTTTGATTGGCCACATATATATACTCTCTCAATCTCTGTTGCATGCAGAACTGATGAGACTGCAGCTGGGATTAGTTTCTAACGAAAGCACACTGGCCTAGCCTCTGCGCCACTGCACGAAAATAAAGAAGCGCAGCGCGCACACAACACATCTCCGCTGTCTCGCATATAGCCGCTTCGTACAATGAGGCATTTGTCACGGCATGCAGTCCAACATCGGACGCGTATGCATTAGGCACACGTATGCGCGATGCGACCCTGAGAGATGCGTGCGAGGCCTCTACCGTCTCCGTATACGCTAGTCGTCCGGCGGCAAGCTATTCGAAAGCTGTATGCCGCGCTCGACGGTTCCTCGCGACTACGTCACTTTATACCGGCGTTGCCAGCTGCGCAACGACAGCGGATGGACGATCCTCTGGCCGCCGCCGGCGCGTCTCGGTTTCCCACGGGAGAATCTCGACCTCTTCCGCCCCCTCACTGCCCGTTAGTGCAACGGTGTCAATGTCAAGCTGATATATATATATATATATATATATATATATATACCAATGACGAACGACGGAGTACCTGACGAACGGTGGTTGTTATACGGCCGCGAAGCAAAAAACGATTCGATGTATAGTATATCCGCACGAGCGCGTGACTCGGGAGATGAAAAGTGAAAGAGACAGCTGTAATAGTGAAATGCTTGTTTGTTATGGTTTAGACTATAAACGTTGTGCTAGCCGAATTATGGCGGGGATGAGCGAACATAGCACGAGAGCACACAGGATATACCCTATAGTTATAGCGTCTCTGTTCTTCCTTAGTTCTCCTGCGATTGCCTATTCTGAGCCGATGATGCCCTAACACAAGATGTTATTTTTATATAAAATTGAATAATTTTTGTTTCTCGACGTGTGCACTCTCTGCACCTTAAAATGTCAAAACATTCTAGTGTTCGTAACACAAAATGCAAACCCGTCTGTGTACAGTGCACTATAAAGGGAGCAAGGTCACCGCACTCGGTATGCGGCGTCATGCAAAGATGGCATGGCTCCTATACCTAATCTGAAGCACGAAGGAAGCTCCGCTTTCATCTTTGGCACACGGACAGCTAGTATATGTAGTCTAAAACATGTCACTTTGATACTGTGAGAACGCGTTCAAGACAATGTAATTTGTTAATATTAGTGGGCATTCGAGAGATCACGCTACACGAAAATAAATTTGATAGTTGAGCGACTCCCGTGAGAGGATCAGACCTCAGATGCTAGATATATCTCACCTGTAACTGGACTGTACAGCGAGAAGCAAAGCAGGAGAAAGAATCACATGACTCAAAATAACCTGGTATCCACGCGTCTTTGCGATTACGTAACTGCTTGGAGCCCGCTTACAGCAAACGGCGTGCACGCCTATATAATTCGTGAATCTCCCAACGGCAGGAGCTTGCTTATACCAGCGCAAAGCTCTGCGCTGAAAGCATCTAAGTACGGCCGACCGCAGTTCATGACTTGCTGCAGAGCATGCCTGTGGACTAGGAGGCACGTGAAATTACTACATGCCCTATCACTCCCGGTGGTCGCAGACTTGCGCGGCTACCGGACGAGCGCCGCCTCAGGCTTTGCCTCACAAGTTCCTAATTGAGACATTGGTGACGCAACATGATCAGGTCTTCTCGTCCGCTGCTCTTATCGAGCCCACGTTGTGAAACTGACTTCTTCGTTGATTGCTCTATGCTCTCGTTAAACTCATTTTTCACACAACGTCAATTACTATTCAGAATGAATATCTCTATCATTATTCACAGAGCATAGGTTGCGGCTTTTTTTTTTTCGTTTTACTGCGAACCACAATTTAAAGCTACGAAACGGGCCGATCGTGTTCGCTTGTCCGTTCGTCGCATTTTTCGTGAGGTGGTGCATGTAAAAAAAAAAAAATCAGTTTAGTGCAAGCTTCCCCTGATCTTCCCACCCAATTCTTTAATGGCCAAAAAGGTCTACTAGTCTTTTGTTAGAAGAGACATGTTGCTAAACGTAAGCACGCATTGAGACTAAGCCCCATTTCCTAGCTAGAGGCTCCGGAATTTAAGAGCAAAAACGTTAATTCGACAATACGGCAGTCATCATAGTTAGTAGCATTATTACAGACATAAGCTTGCCTGTGGTATTCATGAATATAATTGAAAATGCTCCTCTTCCCTCTGGTCTGGGTAATTCCGCACCTAATTCCTTCGGCAGGAAGAAAGAAATCTAGAAGCCCCAATAGGCATTCCACGCGTGTCAGTCACCGCTTCCTACTTCTTGCAAAAGCCGCGCTTGGACGACACCGCGTTCCGGGAGCGCTCGTGCGCTGTCAGCGGCTCGAAGTCTTCATCGCGTGACCTCGGCCAAGCAAAAGTGTGCGGGCAGCACCACTGGTGGGCAGATGAGCTGCTTCCCGAGTGTAATATCCGCGTTGTGTACCTCCCGGGTGGGCGCAGAGTTATGCTAACGCATGCGCGAACCCCCGTGGCATGACGTCAAGCGGAGGCGCTCTGTCTCTCATGCACACGCACGCACGCGCGCGCACGAACACACGCACATCCACCCACAAACAAACAAAAACACGCGCACACACTTATTCGGAAGACACTGTCTTCCTGCGCTTAAGCTCTCCTTGGGTACAAGAATCCTTTAGAATATTTTTGCTCTCAAATTCATGCCATTGGAGATTCCTTCTACTGAATCTAAGCCCGTCTACCTTTTCCCAGTTAAGCCACGAGCCCATCATCTCTGAAGTAAAATGCTTTGCTCATTCATTCACACTACCAAGGTCATCTCGTTAGAAACGATCCTGCGCTCACTGTTGAAGCAACAGTACTCCAGGGTGATCCGCTTTAAAGCTGCTTAAGTCTCCTAATGACGCGAAGGTCTTCTGCGTGTCGATCAGGGAACGTATACCGCACACCGGCAAAACTGTACTGCGCCGGACCTCCAGTAAAGTTAATTCACTCACTCATTGTCTCGTGTACAATCCGTACGCGCTCTTTGTATACCTCGAAGATTCTAGATCGTCCTTCCTGAAAGTACAATGTGCGTGAGAACGCGGCATTTTCAAACTCGTCTTCATCTTTCTCCCTGCGGCAGTCGCGTGCCTTCGCTGAGCTCGTGCGTGCGGCAGGCAGGCGAGGCAGAGGCCGATGAGGGACAGCGCACATACAACAAACACAGCCTTTCTCGTTGGCGTCATCGTGTTGTGTGGTCGTCTTGTCTCGCGCAG
Organism: Dermacentor silvarum; assembly: GCF_013339745.2. Lineage (NCBI taxonomy): Eukaryota > Metazoa > Arthropoda > Arachnida > Ixodida > Ixodidae > Dermacentor > Dermacentor silvarum. The sequence goes on along the minus strand of NC_051156.1, from coordinate 166,582,956 downwards.
AGTGCACTGCTCCAAGGTCGTTGTCTCGTCGTCTCTGGCCGCGGGGCTTAATTTGCTCCCCGGGCCCCGTCTGCGGGTCTGTGCCGACATCGACGTAATGACGGTGGTTTGTTGACGAACTCGAACGAACGGCTCGAGCATCTTCTCAGGAGGGAGCCGCATAGAAACTGTGCCTGCATGCGCTCACGTCTTCAGCTTGGAGAGTGCGACGATGGCGAACTAAAGTCGTGATTCGCCGTAGCGTGATTACTGTAGCTGGGCAGCCCCTTTCTCTTCTTTTTATTTTTATTTCTTCTTCCTGTGGGTCAGCGAATGCCTGGTTACTACACACGCTCTGTCGGTTCCGTAGGTAACATTTAGCACAGACACCCGTTTTCTATTCACATTAGGATGATTTTGTTATTTGATGCAGACAGAACCAGTGAGCGCAAAAACATGCATAAAGGGCAACGGAACAATTGAGGCAAAGAAAAGTTAGGCGAGGAATGAGACATGCTGATTGTATTTTTGAAGTTTTTCTCAATTTCGAAGATATTTTATGTGCCTTACCTAACGATTTGTGTCTAGCTGCACTACCTGCACTACTAACAAGTGCAACAACTACTTCGACTCCGATGCGTGAACATTTACTTTGTTACTATAGTGTTCCAGTATTGTGTTGCTTGTTGGGGAACAAGTGGTATCTGTTTCGTTTTCAAAAGTGAGCGCACTTTGACACGTCAGCGCCGATATATGCCAAAACCGGCTTACGCCCCCTTAGACCTACATGGGGACAAACGGAAGTGATTTTATTCTCGTTTTAAATAACGATAGTCAAACAGACTCGAAATGTTTGGAATAACCCGGCGCACTTATGCCACGCCATTCATGTATATTGATGTGCACGCACAATAAAGCAACCGTTTGCAGTCAGCGCTCGACCTGTGTTCTTCCTTCTGTCCGTGTTTTTAGCGCTGTTTTTTACACCATGTATACTGATATATTTGTTTATTACTATCTTCTGGTTTGTGGGTGAACGAAAACAGGCTAAAGTTTTCGTATGGGCATGGGGTTTATGAGGACGTCTGGGAGGGGAGTTTATACTTCCTGGTGGTTTGCTATAGAAGAGGCGTTTCGGCGCCTTCATACTTTTGGATAATGAGCGCGTGACTTCATTGATATTCTGCGCAAATACGGAATCGATTAATAGAGGTCTCAATAAAGCCTCTTCTGATTATTTCGGTTGTACTGTAAGGCCGTATGGTCGAATCCCATAAATTCCATTTCACTGTCTTGTAAACGAGAACTCTTACGGGCATCTCCATTAACAGCAGTATTATTTATGTGGCCAGAAAGCTTACTGCATGCCTTCACGGCGCAGCGGCCGTTCGTGACACTTGCGAAACACGACGTGGCTCGTGGTAAAAATATACACAACACGTCGCCATGTCAATCGCATAGTCTACGGGATACATGGAAGCGGCTGCTGTGGCGTGCGTTTGTAGTACGTTACGCTGCGTTTTGCAGCTTCTCTGCGCTACATCGATGCCTTGTGGCGCACGCATACCAGGAGCCAATATTTTGACAGTCGCTCAGGAATCGGCTTCCCTGAACAGCCACTTCTACGTTCTTACACCAGGTGACTAACGATGTGGGTTCCGTGCCAGTTGAAGGTGATATAAACGTGACACGTTCAATCACCTCGCTTGCTGTTGATCGCTATGCCTTATTCAACTTGTGCAAGTGAGCGCTTATGTAGGACATCCCGTTTTTGTGAGCCCCACCCCCGGTCACAAGTGCCTCTACCTCACGGAGTTAGCTCGTCAAACTTGATTGCAGAAAAATAAAGAGGAACCTGTCTGACCAGCACCGTGGACACCACGGCTATACAGTTTCGTTCCTAATCACGACTACTTCAAATGCTCGTTCACTGACCAATCATGAAACACTGTTGCGTAGGAGAAGTTACATACTTAAATACGGAGAAGGGTTTGCGCACCTAGACAGTGAACTTGATTTCTCAGCCTCAGTTTGTAGAGTGTCTTTGCATTTCACGTACTGCGCGCGTGACCTGTCTTTGTCACAAATTCTAAGGCCACGTCGCGCGCGACCAAGGATGTTTCAGAGCCACGTGGGGAAGTTCCGCGGGCACTTCTTGGGCTTTCCGAATCCGTGCAAGGCGAACCACCACAAAAATTTATTTCGCTGTTGAATAGAAAGTGTATGGACATGTATCTGTCATATCTATGGAGAGCGTAGACTGACTTAAAAGAGCGAGAGAGTGAGAGAGAAGGCAAGAAGAGGAAAGGCAGAGAGGTCAACCAGACGAGCTTCCCGTTTACTACCCTATACTGGGGGTAAAGATAAGGGGGAATAGAAAGAGGAAAAGAGTGAGAGAGTGAGCTCTGAGCGCAAGTGGGAGGATGCGCAGGACCACTATGATCGGTCTCTTAAGCCCGTGCACTTCAGGAACTGTACTAGTGCACGAGTCGCTTTTTTGTGCCAGTGACGGGTGTGGCCACGGTCCGAGTATCTTTCATTCGGAGAATGGTCTCGACTCCAGTCGGTTTAAATTTAGTTGTCCGGTGAGAGAGGTGTTGGCGTCGTATAGCGAGGATAGAGACCAACTTAATTTAGGTACACTCCTCACGGGTTGTCTGTCGAGTATTATATTTGTACGCGAACGTATGATATTCCGCTTTGAATCATTTTAGAGTGTGTGAGGCCAGAAAAACATATTGCTACACGCGTGTGGTATTTGGTTGTTTGAACGAGGCACGCGGGCGCCTAGACGAAGAAGACGAACTGCTCTGGGCTCTCGAGCTATCGGCTGATCTGACCAGCGCTGCAGCTATCATTTGTAAATATGCTTGTAAATAGTCTCCTGTACTTAATCCTTCGTTCGCGTAACATTTTGGTGGAGCGTGCCGTTCCCCGTCCTCGCCACGGAGCTCCGCAGCGGCCGCACCGTCCAGCTTTCCGCCATGGCTCCCGGTGACACCGTCTGCTGCTGCTACTCCAACTCCAACCACAACGTACGTCACGGTAGCCACTCCCCGCTATCCTGGCATATTCTCCGGCCAAGATAATGTCGACGTTGATGACTGGCTACGCATGTATGAGCTTGTTAGCCGCAACAACCACTGGGACCCTACCATAATGCTAGCTAATGTCCTCTTCTACTTGGGCGGAACGCCTCGTGTCTGGTTCCGGACACACGAGGAGGAGATCTCTAGCTGGGACGCTTTCAAGGAGAAGCTCCGCGACCTCTTTGGAAATCCGACCGGTCGGCAGCAGGCTGCAAGGAAAGAGCTTGCTACTCGAGTGCAGTCTTCCACTGAATCGTATGTCTCGTACATACAAGACGTCCTAGCTCTTTGCCGGAAAGTCGACGAGAACATGGTCGAAGTTGACAAGGTTGGCCACGTTCTCAAGGGGATCGCGGACGATGCGTTCAACTTGTTGATCTTCAACAATGTGTCTACCATCGACGTCATTGTCAAGGAATGCCGCCGCTTTGAGCTCGCCAAAAGCCGCCGCGTCATTCCACAATTCTCCCGGCTCCCTAACACAGCTGCGACGTCGTCCTGCGTCGCCCTTACCGCTTCGCCCCCCTCCAATGAGACCGTCACGCGTATTGTTCGCCGTGAGATCGAGGCTGCCAGTCCTGCCACGTTCCATCCGCGCCCACTTGATCCCACCATTGACCAACCAGCCCCAGCGATCTCCCTCATTCAGGAGGTTGTGCGGCAAGAGTTTGCCAACCTCGGTTTTCCTGCTGCCTGCTCCATCTCCCGACCTGACGCCCACCTGGTGCCGACAGCTGCGCCTCGCAGCGATCTGCATTCCGGATACCGCAACCCTACAGAATGGAGAACTCCGGACGACAAGCCCATTTGCTTTCGTTGCCGCCGCATTGGCCACGTCGCTCGCCACTGCCGCACCTCCTGGTCATCGCCATATTCGAGCTACTTTTCGCCGTCTCCTCGCCCATATGCCGACCCTCGCCGCTACTCGCCTCGCCGTATGCCTTCGAGCTCTCACGTATCCGTCGATGACAGTCGTCCCACTCGCTCGCCGTCACCTCAGCGCCGTCGGTCCCCGTCGCCCCAGCCACGCCGCTATTCGTCGCCGACCCATTATGGACCCTCCCGGACGGAAAACTAGGCCATGCAGCTCTTGGAGGTAGTGCTGCATCGCGTTCGTCCTGTCCAAATCCTCCGTTGACGCTCCTCACGAACACGAACCTAATTGAAGTAGATGTAGATGGTGTCCCGTTGACGGCATTGATTGATACTGGAGCCCAAGTGTCTATAATGAGCGCTAACCTATGTCGTCGCCTCAAAAAAGTTCTTACGCCTGCCGTCACTCGAGCCGTACGCGTCGCCAATGGCGCCACTGTTGCCGTCTGTGGTATGTGCACTGCTCGCGTAGGAATTGCTGTCCGCCACGTTCCAGTCCTGTTCACCGTGCTGACCAGTTGCCCTCATGACCTAATCTTCGGGCTCGACTTTCTGACGACGCATTCTGCCCTCATCGACTGTTCCACCGGTACGCTGTGCCTCGAGCTTCCTCTTGTTTCCGACGTTCGCCCCGAACAACCGCACACCCTATGCACTACAGCGTTTGTTCGGTTACCTCCAAAAGCCCTAACCTTCGTCGAATTGGCCTCGACGGCAACCGTGCCTGATGGCGACTATGTCGTCGCCCCTATTCGTGATGTCCTCCTGGCGCGCGACATCTCTGTGCCACACTCCGTCGTTACCCTTGCCGCTAATCGGATGTGTCTCCCCGTTGTCAATTTTGGCTTGACGAAGCAAGTGTTACCTGAAGGCATAGCGGTGGCCACGCTCCGGTCAGTGACAGACGACCACGTCACTGCTTTTGCAGCCGACGCGTCTCCAGATCCTCCTGATTACCCGCTGGATGCCTTGAACCTCGACGGCCCATTACGTCCCATGGTCGCTCCGGACCTCGCCCCTGGCCAAGCAGCCACCCTGTATCGCCTTTTGCTCTCCTATCGCGACATATTTGACACTGACAATCGCCCACTTGGTCAGACGTCCCTTGTTAAGCATCGGATAAACACTGGTGATGCTGTTCCCATTCATCGCCGACCGTATCGCGTGTCCACGGCAGAGCGGCAAGTTATTCAGCAGGAAGTCAACAAGATGCTCGCCAAAGGCATTGTTGAGCCCTCGTCGAGCCCTTGGGCGTCGCCGGTGGTGCTCGTCAAAAAGAAAGATGGCACGTGGCGTTTCTGTGTTGATTACCGCCACCTAAACCGAATCACTAAAAAGGACGTTTACCCGTTACCACGAATTGACGACGCTCTTGATTGTCTTCACGGTGCCAAATACTTTTCGTCCATTGACCTTCGATCTGGTTATTGGCAGATTTCCGTCGATGAGCAAGACCAAGAAAAGACCGCTTTCGTCACTCCAGATGGCCTCTACCAATTTAAGGTTATGCCGTTTGGTTTATGCAATGCCCCCGCCACGTTCGAACGGATGATGGACTCTCTGCTTCAAGGTTTCAAATGGTCAACTTGCCTTTGTTACCTCGACGACGTCCTTGTGTTTTCTCCTACGTTTGAGACGCACCTTGAGCGCGTCGCAGCTATACTTGACGTCTTCCGCAAGGCTGGGCTCCAATTAAACTCATCGAAGTGCCACTTCGGGCGCCGACAGATTACAGTGCTCGGCCATCTCGTCGATGCTTCCGGAGTACAACCCGACCCGGAGAAGGTTCGAGCAGTAACAGCTTTTCCTGTACCTCAGTCTGTCAAAGACGTCCGGAGTTTTGTGGGGCTCTGCTCTTATTTCAGACGGTTTGTGAAAGATTTCGCAGCAATCGCTCGACCACTCACTGAACTTCTGAAGAAAGACGTGCCTTTTAAGTGGGGTTCCCCTCAGGCTGCCGCATTTTCACGCCTTATCACGATTCTGACCAATCCACCGATCTTGGCCCACTTTGACCCGTCCGCACCTACAGAGGTCCGAACCGATGCCAGTGGTTATGGGATCGGCGCAGTCTTAGCGCAACGACAACACGGACACGACCGCGTTATCGCCTACGCTAGCCGGCTCCTGACAACTGCAGAGCGAACTATTCGATCACCGAGCGCGAATGTCTTGCTCTCGTCTGGGCTGTTTCAAAGTTCCGCCCATATTTATATGGCAAGCCCTTCTCAGTAATCACAGACCATCATGCGCTGTGTTGGCTTTCGTCGCTCAAGGATCCTACTGGCCGGCTCGGTCGTTGGGCTCTCCGACTACAAGAATATCCCTACACAGTGACGTACAAGTCGGGACGCCAACACCAGGACGCAGATTGCCTCTCTCGCTACCCAGTCCAAGACCCGACCTCTACGTCTGATACTGACACCGACGCCTGCGTTCTCTCTGTTTTTCCACTGGTCCATGTCGCCGACGAGCAGCGCCGTGACCCGTCCTTGCGTGTCATCATTGACCGCCTGGAATCGTCACTTGCCGACAGCTCCCTTCGCTTATTCACACTTCAAGATGGCGTACTCTACCGCCACAACGTTCACCCCGACGGCCCAGCATTACTCCTTGTGATCCCTAAACACCTTCGCTCGGCTGTTCTCCACGAGCTTCACGACCTCCCCACTGCCGGTCACCTCGGTGTGTCACGTACCTACGACCGGATTCGCCGACGATTTTTTTGGCCAGGGCTTGCTCGCTCCGTTCGAAGATACGTAGCTGCGTGTGAGAAATGCCAGCGACGCAAGACACCGTCGACGCTCCCTGCTGGGTACCTTTAACCAATTGACATTCCCGCGGAACCATTCTTTCGGGTTGGTTTGGATTTACTTGGTCCTTTTCCTCTTTCTACCTCTGGGAACAGGTGGATCGCTGTGGCCACAGATTACGCCACGCGCTACGCCATCACCCGAGCGCTCCCTACAAGCTGCGCCACAGATGTTGCCGATTTTCTTCTACGCGACGTGATTTTATTACATGGAGCTCCGCGACAACTTCTCACAGACCGTGGCCGGACATTCCTGTCGAAAGTTATCGCGGACATCCTGCAGTCCTGTGCCACGAGGCACAAGCTATCCACGTCATACCATCCGCAAACGAATGGCCTCACGGAGCGTCTTAATCGCACTCTCACAGACATGCTCGCGAAGTATGTGTCTTCCGACCACACTGACTGGGACCTCGCTCTACCGTTTGTCACCTTTGCGTATAATTCCTCGCGCCACGACACAGCCGGTTATTCGCCATTTGTCCTTCTGTTCGGCCGAGAACCAGCACTGCCCCTCGACACAAGCCTCCCTGTTCACGCAGCATCCACCAGTGAATATGCACTTGACGCCGTCGCCCGCGCTGCCCACGCAAGGGAAATTGCCCGTGGCCGCCTTCTGCACTCCCAAGAGAGTCAACGGCGTTTGTACGACCAGCGACACCGCGACCTGCACTTCCCACCTGGTTCTTTGGTGCTCCTATGGTCTCCGTCGCGTCAGGTCGGCCTGTCAGAAAAACTGATGTCTCGTTACACAGGCCCCTACCGAGTGATTCGTGCCGTGACTCCCGTCACCTACGAGATCGCCCCTGACGCCCCATCTGCTTCCCAGTCCAGTGATATCGTGCACGTTACACGACTGAAGCAGTATCACCCTCCCAGTGATGACCTTTAGACGCTCCGGGACGTCGCTTCTGCCGCCGGGGGATTATGCTACACGCGTGTGGTATTTGGTTGTTTGAACGAGGCACGCGGGCGCCTAGACGAAGAAGACGAACTGCTCTGGGCTCTCGAGCTATCGGCTGATCTGGCCAGCGCTGCAGCTATCATTTGTAAATATACTTGTAAATAGTCCCCTGTACTTAATCCTTCGTTCGCGTAACAATATCTATACTGAAAGAATTTGATAACGCGTGTGCAGCCAGCATGTAGAGTGCTGGGAACTGAGTGTGAATATGAGTGCGAAACCAGTTCTTTAATGTCTACTGACGCGTAAGGCCTGGCGGGGAATCACGCATCTCTCGCACGTCTCCGAGTCAGCTTTCGTCACGCATAAAGTGGCGCTTACACGCTTGACAGAGACGGCACCCTCCGTGCTCCCACCGCTTTCCTTCCCGATTTAATACAAGCGGCCGTAATCAGAAAGGTTACGACCCGTCTCCGCGTCTACACGCAGCGGGATTCAGCACAGCACGCCCACGGAAATACCGCGTGGTCCGGCGCGCGTGCGTACCTACACCAGGAAGATCCGCCCCAAGGTCGTATCGCTTTTCTATCACACTTCTTCGGGCGGCATCCTCCTAAATAGCCGAGAAACTCGCTCCTTCGCGAATTGAGCGAAGGCGCGGGAAGAGAGAGAGAGATGCTCGTTCGGAGGCGTCGTCTTTTCCATTCAGCATGGAAACGCAATGCGTGGATCGCGCGCGATTGCGGTTGTGTATAAACAGAGGCACGCAGCTTCGCGCGCGGCATGCGACGAGGACGGGAAGCCTTCCGCGATGGTGCATGCACCCAAGGTCGCGCCGAGGGGTGCATCGCCTTTTCAGCAGTCTTCTTTCCCTCTCTCTCTCTCTCTCTTTCTTTCATTTCTTTTTCCGTTATGGCAGTTCACGCCACGTGTGATGTGTGCATGCCGCGTGACATCCTCTTCGTCTCTTCTTGCTCGAGGCCTTTCCCAACCTGAGTGGAATGTGTCGTGCTACTTTCTCACTCTCTCTCTCTCTCTCTCTCAATCTCTCTACGCAGCGAATTTCTCGTTCGCATGTGCTCCATGAAACAAACTTAAGGTCGTGGTAACCGTAATCATCCTGAACGAATTGTGTCGAATAGACCGTTCTCGTAACGACATATTTTAGCGCAAAGGCCCAATCACACAAAAACACACACAAAAACACACGTAACATGTGTGTCTTCATTGTGATTGTGCCTTCGCCCTATAATAAGTCGTCAAGTAAAGGCAAACACCAACCAACCCAACAACAACAATCCTCCTACGGACCGTTCTCCCTGCCTCGGCAGAGAAATCATCATCATCATCAGCTTATTTTTATGTCCATTGCAGGACGAAGGCCTCTCTCTGCGATTTCCAATAGGTATGCAGAAATAGAGAAATTCGGTAGAAAAATAGGTATAGAGATAAGCACGAGGAAGTGGTACGATTGGTGGAGAATGCTGATAGACGTACTCGTATCATGGCATAAAGAAAATTTAGACCCCATAAATTTTCCCTTCACGCTCGCAATTCCGCGCGTCTCCCACAATCCGGTCTCCTCCTGGGTTCAACTCATTGTGCGCCGCAATCAGCGCGCATCATCATACATGAAAATGAGCACGCCGAGCGCACCCAGGGAGCGCTCAAGCGACCTTTTCATCGTCGTCGTCTTCTCGTTTTTCGGCGAAGCTTCCCTCCGAAACACACCCGAACGCGGGCCCCCGTCAGAAATAACGAGGTTGAAAATTTATGGTCTTCCTCGCTCGAAGGGATCACCCACGACGCTCGCATCTTCTGCAGCGCCCTCGGAGAAACGAAAATAAAACGAAAACATTGAAGAGAAAGGAAACCGGACACGGCCCGACTCCCGTTGACAATGAGCACTCGATGCCCAACCCCTTTGACGCTCCTCCTTTCCCAGGACTATCTCTCTCTCCTTTCGCTTTGTCAGTCGTTCGAAGACGCTCCCAACTTTGGCGCCAAAATGAGTGACTGCGAAGGGTGTGGTCGCGAGAGCAGGGGCGAGACCGTGCCTCTTTTTGCACGGGCAGAACGGTGCCACTGAACGGTATATGATTGCGAACGCAGCGCGGTACGTTAGTGCCGTGTAGTAAGCGCACGAAAATGACACGCGCGCGGATGTTCAAGTTTACTAGTATTCTGACAAATTCTCCGCGAGAGTTTTTTGTAGGAGGTATCTTCACCAGGCAAGATAATCGTTGTATATTGCCCGTTCATTCCGATGCATGCCCGAGCCCGTGCTGGAGCTTTCGTATTTATTAAAGTCTTTCTGCATAATTATTGCCTATAGCGCTGCAGGTTTATGTTTAGTTGCGCCCATGAGCGCCAGTTTTAAAACGTGCATACAGGGTAAGGCTTCTGCAATTCTTATCAAACATCTAGAATTTGTGACAAAACTGCAATTTTTGATGGGAGATTTTCAAAACACCTTCAAGTTCTCTCATGCCACCCGTCCACGCAATCCTTTGCCGCCGTCGACCGCACCCTTACTGGTCCTCTTTTAAAGATGGCCTGTGGTTGGGTGGGTGGTATATGTGTTCTCAATTTGTGGCGTTTTATTGATTATCTATACTAGAATGGGAAAAAAACGCAACAGATGCGGCTACCTAAGACGCCGACATCCAGAAGTAAGAAAGAAAGACAAGTCGGGAGTCATCCTTGTCGGTTCTTAAAGCCGACCTAGGCGTCAACCGAGGCGAGAGAGAGAAACAAGCTTTAAGCATTACGTATATCAATATATCTTCCGCTAAATTTAGAGACAATGGGTCCGACCACTCTCCTCGAAACAAAGGTCGTAATTCGGCTGAGCATCAGCAAAGCGGCATCGCTCGGTCGTATACGAAACCAGAATGTAGCGTAGTTTTTCAATTGCGCCAAAATACTCTGGTCTCAGCTATCTCCGGTGTTGAGTCAGTGGCGATAGTTATCCCTCTCTTCATGTAAAGCTAGCTTTCCTGCGAGGCAGTTTGACCGACCTAGTCATTTTTGTCATCGGCGCGTACGAGCACACTGCATGCTGGTCTTACGAAATGCACAACGTAGGCATGACTCTCGTTTCGAAACTACGCGCATAAGACAAGCGCCAGCAGATGCAGTTAGCACTTCGTCTTCATTTGAACTATATGACCAATGTCGCCATTAGCTGGGGAAATGTTCGCAATGCAGAGAAGCGTGCTTGCTGTTGAGGAAAGGTGTCCGGAATCTTGGCGCGATGTATTCTTCGATGCGAACTCAACGAGGACTCTGAAACGCTATTCACTTGGAGCATCTGGGATATTCCAGAACCGGAGACAGGTACTGGCGTTGTTTGTTTCACATTTAACCCGTCCTACTGACCTTGTTATAGCTATGCTGCATTGTAAATTAGTTGCCTCCAGTACCGTTAAGCCTGCAGGAATGCAGTGTGCACCATGACCACCTGCAAATAGCAGCAGAACAGTGAGGAAAACAAATGAACACGTTTTTTATTAACTCTTACTTTGGCTCTAGTATAGAGTCCTCTTTTCTATTTTTGTTTCTTCTGGCACCTGCCGTTCCGCTCCGCTAAGCTTCCGAAAGTGGGCGTTGATATATGTCACCGCACCGCGCCTGCGCTATATGCTCGGGCTATAGCTGCCCCATAGGCGGCGAAGCGGACGCGAAGACTCGCGAAGCAGCGTTGCAGTGGCCCACTTCGGGAGGGCGACTTCCCGTAAGCGAGGAACCGACGGACGGCGCGGGTGATCCACTTTGGTAGGGGGGCCGTAATATCGAAAGAAGGCACCCGCCAAGAGGACGACGGCGCGCCTCTCCTCGTCAACACGCCACCGGGCTCGCCGCGAGGAGAAGAAGGCAGCCTAGCCTCCTCTCCACCTCCTCCTTGAAAGCGTGAGAGAGAAATAAAAGAAAGAAAGGATTTCGTCTTCGCAGATTCACGCTTACCGATTTTCCCACCTGCAGTGCACAAGCGAGGACGTGCATTACACCGCTCCGATGGCGCCTGTACAGTATAAGGGCTGCAAAGAGTAGTGGAAGTCATCCGTGCATGCGGAGGATTCGGGCGCTTATATAACGTTTCATCAGGCGCATTGCAAGCGTGCTGCTACCGGTCATTCCACTGCGGCTGCAAAGCCTCTTCGTTCGGCTATGCGGTTCTGGGATGGATAGATGCGAAGGTTTTCGGTGACTGGTCGTGACTCGCCTTGCCGCTGAGACGGCGTCCGGGTGACGTGGTGTCTCGCCGATGTTTGCACCTTCGAACGAGATATCTCAGTATCAGCCCATGAGAGGTCGCAGAGCGATACTTCCGAATGCGTTGTAATGCTTGCGAACGAATGTGGCGTCGTCCGACACTGACTTTCAAACAATTTCAAACCACGAGCTATGGTGTTTGTACGTTGGCACGCAGTGTGCAATAGGTTTTAACCAACGCATGTCCGCCCGTTCATATACGTTATGTGGTTGTCGCAGATGTGTTCACTGGCGCTCAAGCAACAACTATGCTTCGCTTCGTACGATGAATACACGCCATATACGCGCATTTATTTAATAGTCTGCTACGCGCATTGACCTCTCTCACCTCCCTATCTTGCGCTTCTCTGTCTCTCTATTTAAACTATTTAAGTGCAGCATTAGTGTTTGATTAGTCGTACAAACATGAACTTCATTTAACAAAGGATTAAAAATTGTGCAGGTCCAACGCACAGGTTCGAATCTATATGAAGTGAAACTTTCGCAAAGCTGTTAACTAAATGCTACATATGAAGCTAATTTCGACGCCATGTAATTGTCGTCATTTTCACCCTATGCAGCTTGCAATCTCATGCAAGGTTTCTACTCGGTGCAAGAGAAAAGGCAGAGAGGGAAGGCAAGGTGACGGAAATAATGATGGTAGGTGGATAAAAACATACTGAAAGTTTACTTGTTTAGCTTGTTTAATAAATGACTACATAGACCACCGACGGAAGGACGGTAGCTTCCCTTCAGAACTCGGAATTAGGACCACTTGTTCAGGTAGCCCATAATTACCACGCTAGATCGTACTGAATCATTGATGCAGTGGGTTAGCCAAGATGTGGGGGGGTTGCACAATGGGCATGTGCCCCCCCCCCCCCTCCTGAAATTTATGTGGTTGTGCGTGTGGCCTGCCCCGTCCCAATCCTCCCAGGCCCCGGTTAATGGCTGACCCCCCCCCCCCCTTCCCCCCAAAAAAAAAATTCTGGCTACGTCACTGCATTGATGACGCTTAATGACTAAAACTTAAACATGCGCGGGATATACCTTAAGGCTCCCGTAGCGGCCTTAAGGCCCTCGTATTAAGGCCCCCGTAGCGGAGCGCTGTGCACGGATTTTATTCTGACTACATCCTGGGGGTAGGATGGTTAACGTGCGCAGCAATCCACAGGTCAAGCGCGTTTGTACATTCCACGTTGTCGGAGTGTATCCACATGACTCGTTATCCAATGCGCGACATCGTCCTCACGTCATCGAGTGTGCTGCGTCCGCAAGCCGAACATAACTCATTTTTAAGGCAATGACTGGTATGATGGAGACGAAATAGCTATCCACTGCATGGTACGGAGGACCACTCGCAGCACATAATCTGTTGTTGTCCCGGGAAGGTTGCGCTCATCTGAGTGCAACCTTCGACCAATCCTGCAACCATGCGGCCGTATCCTTGTGACGATCTATTTAGATTTACCTTTGTATTTCCTTTATCACGCATCGGATCGCGTAACCGATATTGGTGACAACGGCAACGTCATAGCCAATGACGGGCATAACGTATTTTCAGCCTTCTCGTTACGTTCTAAGAATGCACTCTTAGAAGAAAAAAATACTTCAAGGGATGTTCACCATAATATAACAGCAACCTTCCAGCCGTTCTCGTGGCCCTTGGGGAAGATAACATGGAGGCTGGTTCAGTCTGCGTCCATTCATCTCTTTCTTTTCACCTCTTTGGACAACAAGAATTTTGTTGATGCCAAGCATCGCCATGTCTACTTGACACGCTGCCTGTATCAAGGGGTGCAGGAACGTGTGACCTGTAGGACGAATTTAATGCAGATATGGGTGACATCGTTCAGGACAACTATGGCATCCCCGTCGACAACCTAATTTTCATCAAAACCGTGATGTCTATGTTCCTATTTGAACGTGACTCTGACCGTTCCTGCTACCAGACTGGTACGATTTCGCTTCATCCTGAGCAAGGAGCTTACGAAACAGTTTTAACTACCTCCATGAAGTACCAGTCATGTCAAAGTGCTGGCAGCGACAACCACTGCGACCGTGAGTTTTTCTTGGGGAGCCATCAAATTCGCAAAGAACTTCGGTAAACGTATGGGTTCGCGATGAAGAGTGTTAGCTGGCAGCTCGCCGGTAAGCAGACATCGTGAACGCTGTGAAGGGTACCCGGAGAGTTCACGAAGTATATCAGTCGAACCCGAATATATCGAATCTGAAGGGGATCACAAGAAAAGTTCGATATATAAGTAATTCGATATATAAAATAAAAATGCTTACAAACGTTTTCAAGTTTTACGGGGATTGTACGTGCTGTTCGTTATACACAATAATTCGGTATATGTGGGTTCGATATATCCGGGTTCGACTGTATCGCACTGTCGAGTACAGTGATGTCTGCTCTGCAATGACTACCCAATATGACTGCTCCTGGAGTGGAAGGGGGCTGGGCTGTACACCGCATACACGAAGCGTGCTTTCCGGTCCGCACGAACCGTGCCGGAGTAGGCAGGTCCGCCTCCTCTCCCATCTCGTTCGTACAGTGGCGCCCGAGGAGGCCTCGAATCCCGCGCCTCTCGCCCGTCCCGCCGGGAGAAGAGAACCGACGCATCGGCGGCGGCGGCGGCCAAAGGAACCGGGTAGCCGAGCCAGACCGCGCTCCGACAGCGCTGCGGAGGGACCTGTGCTCGCCGCGCTCCCCTTGTTCCGGATACACACTTCGCCGCGGTCCGTGCTCGCTCGTGTGTGTGTGGCGGTGCGTGCCGGCGCTGTTGTGCGAGCGTGTTTAGGCCGAACGAGCGTCAGTGCCTTTACGCGGCGGCGCCGCCGGCGGCGTTGTTCGACGACGACAAAACGCCTCTTCGGAAACTGGATATCCCGAGTAAGCGCGCCGCGACCAGAAGATCCTCGAGTGCCGCCCGGGGATCGCACTGCTTGTGTGTGTGTGTGTCTGTGCGCGAGTGCTTGCTGCCTCTCCGGCGGCGGCCCTGCTGGAAGCAGCTCCGAGGAGTGGATGCGCGCCTGGAAACTTGGCGCTTTCTGAAGTGACCCAGCGACCGAGTGTGGAGGTGTGCATGTGGTGGTTAGTGCGGACCCGCGTTGCCAGACTGAGGATGTACGCTGCGAGGCTCACACTGGGATAATCTTTTTCTTTAGGTTCTTGTTCAGCGATCGTCGTCGTCCTCGTCGCCGTCAGCTCGACACCTCGTGACTTTGGTGTTCCGGCTCTCGGAGCCAGAATTCTACCGTAAGCCAGTGATGTGAAACGCGTCGAGAGAAAACCCGTGGCCCACCGCTACGCGAGTATCCGACGCTGCCAAAATCGGACCGGTGATTCACGATTCTACCAGTGTCCCCAGCGCTGCCGCAGCGACTCATCTTCATCGAGCAATCCCGTCATGTGAGAAGAGCCCGTCGCGACTTTCCCGTCCGGGGCTAACGCACAAAAAACCGCAACCACGGCGGGCTTTCGATTCACCATGGAGCTCTTCCCGGTGCTCTGGCTGGCCGTATCGGCCACGGCTCCCGTGCTCATAGTGCTGTGCCTATGGGTGGCCTACGTGTTCCACACGTACCGCCGCAAGTGGAGGACCGTCGACCTGTTCCTGCTGTCCGTCTGCTGCCAGGACCTGGTCACGGCGCTCTTCTGCTTCGGTTTCTCGGTGCTGCGGCTCATCGGACCCAAGATGGCCGCCGCCCCGTGCGGGTTCGTGCTATGGGGACTGGCGGCGAGCCGCACCTTCCAGCTCACGACGCTAGCCTCCGCGGTGGGCGACCGGCTGCTGACGATCCGCTGGCCGTACCGGTACCGTTTCAGCGTGCGCCGTAACCAGATCCGGTACCACGTCGCCGTGCTCGCCGTCATCGGCGTCCTGATCGGCGTCGCGTCCGCGTTCGCCCGCTCCTCGGAGTCCATGCTGGAGTGCTCGCTTCACCCGCAGCTCTGGGACAGCCGGTACACGCTGTTCGTGCTCGTCCTCTACGGAATGCTCATGGCGTGCAGCGTCGGCATGAGCGTCGCCATGGAAGTGCAGCGGTGGCAGCTGGGCCGCAAGGCGCGCCTCCAGCAGCTGCGTACCGCAACGCCGGAGTACGGAACGACCAGCACCGGGAGCAGCGTCAGTTCGTCCAGCTCGAAGCCTCTGCACGTGCTTGGAAGACAGACGTCCAGGAGGCCGTACAGCCCGCAGGTTCTGTGTGAGGCCGGAGTGTCCGAGTATCGCTGGACGGTCGTCGCCGTGGTTACGTTGCTGTCCTTCGCCGTCAACCATCTGCCCTTCCTGGTGAGTAAGCGTGCGTCCCTCGGTGTCCGCGCCATCGTATATATCGCGGTACGGGTGTACTGAAGGCCGACTGTATACCGCGAGGTCAAGTACGCAATAGTTTTCTGACGGACGTTGTATAGCTGACCCTTTTGGAGTAGATTTAAGCTTCGATTGACGCAGGTATTTAACACATCGTTTAGTTCTAATGCCGTGTTCGCTACGGCAGTTTGCTGGTGTTTTTCGCTCGGCGGTCTAGATCCTCCGTCCCTGGATCAGCTGGGCCTTTATTTGCATAACTTCTCTCAACTATATTTTGCGTGATTGGCCCCAATCGCAGCGGGTTTCGTGTCATTGTGAAGCCGATCGCTGTCGTGAATGGCGGGCGCTCTATAACGCTATAGTCAATGAGGAAATGCTCTTACGAAAGGTACGCTTTGTTAATACGTGCCCAGATGATCAACTATGCCATAATATGACCTGCCTCATGCCTCGCCGATGTGTCCTTGGGAGTACGGGACTGGTTCACGCATACCAAACACATCCGCGTGTGTCACGCTTAGCATATGCGATTGTGAGCAAGATGCTCGATAATCCCCTCGCTGGGCACGATCACCTGTTGATTCCTACGCCGAGCGCGAGCCGGCCGTATGCGCGATTAACAGTCGAACGCAGTGCCGTACATTTACATGTATACAGCGCCCGCGGTGTTCGCAGTTGCGCATGCGTGACCGCTCGGACGATGGGGGTGTTTGTTGCGCCCGCGTGTTGCGCGGTGCGCGTGACTCGACCGTCGACAGAATTCACCGGAAACGGGACGGGACGCAATTGGCACGCGCGCGGTCTCGCCTTTATTTGCAAATGAGCGATGGACAACAACGCGGCGGGCTCATGTTTAACGGTGCTAAGTGGCAGCGCGAGCGACAGTTGCGCAGTTGGGCGTCTCCCCGGGACGTTCGCGGCAAGACGTTTATCTAGTATATGTACCGCACAGTGGCAGCTTCGTCGACCGGAAGCGAAAGGCGTGCAATGAGAATCGCTCGGGAGACGGCGGTATATAGTAATCATATACGCGCAGCGTTTTAACGCAGCGCCAGCGGTTTCCCGCGCCGTTTCTCTTTTCGCCCTGGCATCGAGCCATCGTAAACTACGGGCTTTTAATCCTCTTCAGCGCGAGCGACTGCTCTGTTTGGCGAAGGCGTGTCGCGACCGCTTCGCGTGTACATTTCCGCCCGCTTTCTATAGCTGAGCGTGCTTTTTGTCGTCGCGGCAAACGCCGAAAACTGATATTTTCGGGAGTGCGCGCGCACTTCCTCCTTTTATATAGCGGCGAAGGACAGTCATGGCAACACGGTGTCTGACTCAATTGCACGGACTCGGCGTGACGCGACGCATAAAACCGCCGCTGCGCTGAAAAATGTGAGCCAGCAAAGGGAATCTGGGTCCGCATTGAAAAGAAAAAAAGAAATCTTATATGTTATGAAACTGTCCGTAGAAGACTGGATGCCAGGCTATCGCGATGTCGGGCATATATTATTACCGAAAGCAGCCGGCCACTCACACGAACGAATACCTTTTGTGGATTTGGTCCCTGGGTCGCTGAAAACTCGCGTGGTTGAGAATGACATACTGGTGACCTAAAGCTCGAATTTTCGAGACAGCAAGCGGAGCTCGCGGTCACGTCCTCCATACGCGGATCAGCTTCTTGAACGAAACTCATCGTACCGGCTTCTTCACACGCGTGTATAGCGTACATCGAAGACCGTAATCTGGCGAGCGACCCGACCCGGTAACGACAAATATTTCATATACGTTGTTAAGAAGCAATCGCGGTCTTGAGCAACGCCATCCTTCGCTCAATAAGAAACTCTAAAAGCGCGGGCGCGAACGGCATACAATGTAAAGTCGACGAGAGCCGAGATCACGTCCGCATCGTTTCGAAAGCAGAGGTACACGCGTGATTGAAAGCGATATCGTTTCGATTGACCCGTACGTATACCGCGCATTCGCTTCTTCGCCAAGCGCCTGCATATATATACCGTGCAGTATACGCACGCTTGTTTCCCACCATCGCTTATGCATGAGCCTGCCCGTCCGCAATGCGTGTGTGCGAGACGTAGTGCGATGCTTGGTAGGTGTCGTCGCCGTACAACACCGCGTGCGCGATCATGCGTGCGTATACGTACGTATACGGCGAGCGTACAAGTGGGTATTATTCATACTTGGAGCGCGTATGAGTTACGTGCGCGCGCGGGAACCGTGCGTTGACGACGATAGAACGCGCGCGGTGTATGGAGATTGGAATTGCAAAGTTTCCGGGTCGATTTCGAGGGCCGCAGGGGCCGAATTCACCGCACTCCTTTTTCGTTCGCCAATGCCCTCTGCCATTGCTTGGCCACCTTCGCTAGTAATGTGTGCAGCGTCGGCACTGGCTCGAATTTTTCTCTTACGAACAATTATCGCGTAAGAGCTTTTTCGTCAATCCGGGCGTGTACCTCGGACGCGACTCAGTTAATTAGTTGCTCAAATACGAAGTGGTCAAGCCGAAACTAACAAGGCAGACTTGGATCTCGTTTCCTTCAGTTTCCTGCACGTCATCACCCTCGCGTATTTCTGCTTGTGATAGTTGTCCTTGTCATCAAGAAGTGTTCGTATACACGTGAACATCGTGATGCAATTTTGCGTCTTACGTAACATCGAGGAGATGCAACGTATAAACCACCGTCGGAGATGCGAATCATTCGGCGTCCCTCTTGCGCGTGGAGCAATTTGTGGCCTTTTCATTTCTGTATGGCATGTAGTCGTATATATGCACGCCCGTCCTTTTTTTCCGCGCCGGAATGTGTGGTCCCCGGGCACGGCCGAACACGGCCGCGACCTTAATACATGTGCGGCGGTGCGCGCTTGGCGCGAATGATATAAGGGTGCATGTTTGTAGTTTAACGCGTATGCAGGAGTTACAGCATTCGTGTCAAGGAAGAAGCGTCAGAGTGTCCTTTAGCGCGCTCATGACCGATCAAGTCGCTGGTCGCTGCTTTCGCGCGGAACGCGCTTTTAAGCGATGCGCGCTTTTAGTATGCACGATGCGCAGCTCAGCAATCCTCTCAACCGGTTTTTTCTGTACTTTTTTTTTTCATTGCGGCGGGCGGGCAAGCATGCTTCACGTTGCTCAGCCGTCGCAAAAATTAATTTAGACAGTCGGTATATAGAATTTTGTTTTGCAGTGAAATCAGAACGGACTATATGCACTTGGGCCTACACTCATTCTGAAGAATACTTCTTTATGTAGACAACAAGCAAACAAAAGTAAACACACTTTATGAGGACTTGCGTCTTTGAATTGTCTCTGTACTTCATATCGCCATAAACAGGTGTCTATCTATGTAAGTAGGCATCTATAACGAAACAGAGCAAGCTTGTTTTCTTTTCGTTTTACGCATACCCCTATAGCTGTATACCAACTAGAGCAGAAGCTTACTCTCTATACCCAGGCCAAGTGGTCTACACGAAGTCTGCTGAGAGTCCATAAATTGTCATAATTCGTTTTACTATGGGAGCTGAGCAGCCTCCTCTCCTATGCATATACCTCTTGGCCACTTGAACGTTATACCTTCTTTAAGTGTGGGTTGAATTTTACGACGGGTATAAATGCTTCGCGCTTGGGTCACTCGTTTGTAACTCGACAACTTATACGTATACTGTGCGGCAACTGAGTGTGACTTGTGCGAAGCTTCTTATCCGAGTGGTACATTAACCCCCAGGGTCAAATACTTAAGACGCGTGTTATACACGTGTCTTAAGATACACGTGTTATGTGTCGCACTCCTTTTTTTTTTTCCCTGGCTCAGTAAGATTGCGGTTTCGATTCCTGACCACAATCGTCATGTTCAGATGGAGACTGAGGGCGAAAAAGCGTGATCTATGGGCATACGTAGTAAACAGCGAACAGCCCTGTAGGGGGTCGTAATAGCTAGTTAACCAACCACCCGCCTGGTGCGCCTCATGGCCCTTATTATGGCTCCCGCAGGCTAAAGCCACTTAGAAGCATACGCATTACACTGCAGGCATCTTCAGGGGAAAAAAAATTACTTTGCCAGGCTTCTTCCAACAGACCATGGTTTTATGAAGAGACCATTCTTGGCGCATAATTTTTGTTTATGGGATTATATGTCCGAGGCTCATATAATAGCCAATTCACCTATCACAAAATGCTCTGAAGTAGCAGGCACCAAGTAAGCTATAAATCACGTTGCACACGAGCGTACGATAGGATGACAAATATTGTTGGCCATTGGCTAAATGTCACAAATATGCAAGAACAATAAAATCAGCTTCCTGAAAGCATAAAAATATTTTCACCACTGGCGCAGAACACTCGATTGACTCTTCTATAGTCTGCATGCCGGGCTCGTCGCCAAAGTTTGCGCCACGAAATACCATTAACCGCCGCACATACTTTCCGGGTAAGGGGATGAGAAGAGCAGCCCTATAGGTTCCATCAAAGTGAATTAAGCTGCAGATTACAAACAACACGCCGATGTTTTAGCAACTCGTTCGTCACTGGTGCACACCATGAATGACGTATATAAGGAAAGAATATCGGTACACTCGTCAGTCGCGAGGGAGAGGGGGTCTGGCTATCGGTTCACTCATTTTTTTGTATTTGCATCACTGCCGCTACTTCAGCATAACATATCCACCACCTGGTGGTTCATTTAAGGTTCCGGCATGTGAGTTTTTGTCTGTTTACGTCCTGCATTGAAACCAGATATAGTTTCAGGCGTGGCATGTTTTCGTAGACGTATACGTGGTAATCTCCTCTGCCTTGTACCTCCTCCGTTTTCCTGGACGCCGAAGATTTGCCGTAGGGCTGCGCACTTTTCCGTGAGCTCATATACGGTGTGGCTAAAGCTCTCCACTAAGTCCTTCTGCCCCGGTATTTACGAACGTGCATGTGTCGTTGCGTATCCACTGAAGTACTCATCGTGGTTCATTAACACTCCTCGGTGATTGCTGGGATCACAATTTGTTGGAGAAACGTGCCTTCACCGCCGTGCCCTTGAGTTGACGTTCACCGTGCGTGATTGTAGAAAACGTATATGTACCATTCAATGCCCCTGCATCTCGTGAGTTGTATATACCTATATAGGTTTGCTATTGTACGCCATTCATTGCACGCACACCGCAAATACAGATTCACGCAATGCAGGCTTCGTGCAGAACGAGTTCTGACCATTCTATGAGATTGCAGGAGAGGTAAATAATTATTGCAGGCATTGTGCACGAGCACGGGACTGACGCTAAAGTGCACCGCCTTTGTCAAAGTTCAAGGCGATTGGAACATACTTTATCACTAAGGAATATATCGAGAGCGGATACAGTGACGACCTCAGACGAGAGGCCGCCAGCGCCCTTTACTTATCGGAATAGAACATGTGGTATCGAGCCGGTGGGCGTTTCCGAATGTACGCTTAAAGTATAGCGTTGCCTGCTGCGATATATTCCCATACTCGCGCAAGACTAAGGATGAGGAGGCGAGTAAGTGTGTCTTCTGAAGAGCATAAGGCCAGTGTGGACTTTGAGCTGAATACATTCAGCCGAATCCGGGGCAGATGAAAGGAGAAATGCGGCGGGCAGGCCGGGCGCCATCGGGAGGACTGTATAGGAGAGGCCATGGACTGTGCGGATATAGGGACGCGGGCCCACACGCTCGAATTATCGCAGCTGCCGCATCTGGCGGGATCCACGGTGTCGTCGTCTTCTCCCGCTCTTTTTTTTTTTTATACACGTTGTCATCCAGGTTGCATGGTGCGAAGAGCACGCGCCAAGCGGACCCCCCCTCCTCTACAACCCCCATCCTACAACATAGATCCTTCCCGCGCACCCCTCGCCCTATCCATCTACACACTTACCAGCCACATGCAGAGTGTACCGTGTGTATACTCTCGCATTCAGCTAGGGCGTTTTCCCCCGCTGCGTATAACCCGGCGCCGCCGTATTCATTGCGGCGTCTATTGTACGTGCACGCGATATTCCTGGCGCGCGTGGCAGCACGAGCTGATTTCTTCATTTGTTTTTTTTTTCTTTCTTTCTACCTTGTCTGCTTTAGTCGTTTGCCTCCACGGGCGTGCGCCAACAGAGGCGTGTTCGGTGTGTCTAACGGTAGCCCCGTGTCGCCCCGTGCGATAACCTTGCGGAGGTTATATGTATGTACACAGAGGGCACCGGCAGCTGCCCGACTCCAGCGCTCTGCTTTTGGAAAAGAAGAACAGCAGCAGCCATCTTGCTTCCCCGCGTTTTGTTAATCTGCAGATGGTTTTTGGGACGGAAAACTGCGTCTCGCAACGAGGACTAAGAAGGCTAAGCGTGCACACGGTGTATATACCCCCCTTTGTATCCGTCATCGTGTTTTTTTTTTTCCCTGTTTTTTTTCTGTGTGCACAGCTAGGATGAGTTTCCCGGCAAGATGCAAACCAACAATGGCGCGAGCTGCTGCCTCGGTATTCCCGAGAAGTCCTGCCCCACCGCAGCGTCGTCTTCTTGGCTTGTCAAAGGAGCACTAAAAAATGAATAGGCTGTAAATTTACGCTGTATTCCTAAAATTAAACTTCTTCTTCCGGATGCCAAAACAGTCACGTTTTCATAGTGAGGACGCTTGATGATCTGGTATAGGAAATATGCAAATTACGCGAAAGACGAATGGCAAACGACGTCTTGAAGTTCCTGCTCCAGCTATAACCGTGACGTCATGCATTTGGACACCATCTATACTCGGGTCTAGTTAAATTGTTTATCCGTAAAGGAGAACAATAAGCATTACATTCTAAAGGAGGGAAATATACAGATGTCCGCGCGTGATGTTCGGGGTGGCTTCACTGCAACCCTTTCTGTCATGATTCGCAGGAATAGCAACAAGTGCAACAGGTTCCACCAGAGTCACGCGCAGCGCCTTAATACCTGGTAGGCAGCAGAGTCCTTTCACGTCCGCAAAAAGAAAGAAAAAAACATTTTTTTTTAATGTGGCTGCTCGATTGAACTGGTGGCGCCGAAAAAAAAAGAGAGAGAGAAAGAGATCCTTAATTAAAACTGGAGAGATCTGCCTGGCGGTACGCCCGCAGTACGCTACTTAAGGCGAATGCGATGATAAATGAAATAATGCACACAGGACACGCGATACATAACACAAGCGTAACACTCACAGCAACAGCTCACAAGGTAGGTGGAGGCTTGAAGTGAATGACAATGGAAGAACAAGGAATGTCGTTATAGCAAACGTCTAGAGACCGGGAACTTGTCTCTGCAGTTGCTGCCTTGAAGAAGACAAGTTTCCTTGTCGAAACCTTGGCTCCAGCGACATTCCCGGTTACGTAGGCCACTGTTATTCGCATAACATGCACAAAACACACAACATATACAGAATTAATTAAAGCACCTCGTTGAGACAAGTGCTTCGCAGAAAAAGTAAAGGCGCCGTCGTAGGGTGGGCTACAGGCGGCACTATAGTTCATGGTCCAGGTAGGTCTTATATAGCTCAAGGTGTGAACCTCGGGGTACGTTTAATGTGGTCATTAGAACGGTCCTTTGGATTGCAAAGAGTGTTCTGCAAGGCTGTCTATTGAATAGGTGCATATATATACAGCGCTATGCTAACCTGCTAACTGACGCCATACAACGCCGGTCCGCGGTCCGAACTTCTGGCTTCGATTGCCGAGAAAGAGAGAGACGAAGAATTTTTATTTCAATAATTTATTCATGGCGTTTAGCGTCCAGAGACAACACCAAAGCTGTGAGAGCCGTAGTGGAGGGCCCCAGATCAATTTTGACCGCCTGGTGTTCTTTAATGTGGACTGTAAATCTACGTAGACGAGCGATTTTTTGCATTCCATCTCCTCACTTTCTTTCCTCCTCCTCCTCCTCCTCCTCCATGGGAATCCTGCCGTCACCGCTCCCTGAAGTCGAACCCGTAACCTCGTGTTCAGCGACATAAATGACCGTGTAAAGCGACACTGGACCCCTTTCATCGTGCTCTCAGGAGCGCGCCACGTACTTCAGATCCAGTGGTCATACGCCATCGCCTGCAAGATGGCGCAGCAAAATAGCGCGTTCCATGAAACGGAAAGCTTGAAGACAGCGATGAAACAGCGCAACTTGCTTTTATATTGATTTGGCGCGGTGCAGCACTCACTTCCAATGGTGCGAAATGGAGGCTCTCTGTTTATTGCTGCCTCTGTTCTTTCCTTTCCTGTTTTTTTTTTCCTTTATTTATTTTTTCTTTCTAAGAACTGGATTTCAGGGTTACAAACACTGAATTTTACACGTGTGGTCTCTCATTCGAACTTCGCGCATGACTGGTCCCGTTCACGGACAAGGCCGAGAAAATGCAGTGCTCGCAGCCGTGCACCTCAAAAAGGGTGGCCCGCTTATACTGCGCTATAAATGGATTTGCGAAGCGAAACTTTCGCAGGTGCGAACACGAGCAGCTATAGCAGCGGTCACTGGCATTGCAGTCGTGAGTGCGTCTCGCACATACGCACTGGAAGTTCCATTACGCGGGACGCACACGAAGCTGCGCCGGCTCCTGCAGGTGCCGTGTTCGTGACTTTTCCTCGACCCGTCATAAATGGCGAAACTAGATAACATTTTATGGGGCAATGGCTTCCCCCCCCCCCCCTCCCTCCACCCCTCTGCTGCCTCTTCCCTCTGGGTACAGCGTCTACAGAGTTCGTGTTTGTTGACTTCAACGCTCTTATCAACGCCGAAAAGCTGCGTAAACGTATCAAGGACGACCAGCTTCTTTGTCTGTTTTGTCTTAGGAACTTCTGGATCTTTCAAATGGTATTAGTGTTGGACAGGCATCAAATTCAAATAAAACTGTGGGGTTTGACGCCCCAAGGCGCCACTGGGGATTTGCGAAACGAAAGTTTCGCGGGGGCGCTCGCATGCAGTGTCGGGCTCCGCGTTAATGTCGACCAGCCGGGGTTGTGTTAACGTCGCCGAGGCCGGTAGTCGAACCCACGTCGTCGTGCTATAGCCACTGGTCCATCTTGATCGGCGGGTTTGACAATTAAGTACCAAGTCTACGAAATTGATCCAGCGTCTTTTATTTGAGACTCGATAGACGTACGCCACGCGAAGAGCTAGTTTCATAGACCATGAAGTGCGAGATAAAACGGCGATGTTTACGTTGGGCATTCCTCAAGTCGTCGCGCATCGAGACGAGGAGGATCGCGCTCACGGCGACTTTTTTTCCGCCCACGGCTGCATGCAGAGTAGTTATTCGGTGCTCGGCTCGTCTTTTGCAAATAGTTTTCCAGCACTGTTCTACGGCGTATTCCGTAGGCTGCGAGAATAAATCTATCTGCCCTTCGTGAGACTTCACAGCAGAGTGGTGGTGGCGGGAAGCAAAGGAGCTCACTCGACACCATGTCCCGCCTCTTCGAGTATAGCGAAGGTGCAGCTGACGGCGATCTGCTCCGGGCCACGTACGGCAGTTGCACCTTCGCATTACTCGAACAGGTAGGACATGTGGCAAGTGGGCTCTTGAACAACACTTTGCAAAGTAGGGAACGTGGTTTAAATTATGGATCCGGGAGCTCAAAGCGGTGTGACGTAACGCTAACGCATTTCTCTCGCATTTACAGCTATATTGCCACAGATTTCTTTTTTTTCTTTTTTTTTCGTTCGCTCACAGCTGGGCCAAACAATCTTTCTTAACCGTGTCCTCTATATCCGAGCAGCTCTGCTGCTTTTGGTACTCGTCTCGTCGGTCGTCACCATGGCGTCGTCCCTGGACTCAGCACTCGTTGCGCACAAACACGCTTACCGCAGCGGCACACGCACGCACGCACGCACGCACGCATGCACGCGCACCTGGTCGACGAGGCTGTCCTTCCGCTGCGTGCGTGCTTGCATATAGCGCACGCTCATCATTGTCTGCGCTGTCAGAGAGGGGGGGACAAATGCGGGTGCCACCGTGGACGCTAGCCCTCTCGGGAGGGCGTCCGCTTCCGGTTTCGACACACGCGGCTTCCCCTCCACCTCCATTTCCGGTGTTTGTGCGCGCCCAGCTATTGTGGACACACGCCGAACGGGACTGGCCCTGCACACCCGCCTCGTTCTCCACGCACGCTTACGAGCACACCCTCACCCCACCCCCCCTCCGGGCTTCCCTTTCCCGCAGAGCGTAACAACGGGACACGCGCCCGCAGCGGTCCAACGTTATACGGCCAGGTACGGAGCTCAAAAGAAACCGAACCACAGCGAAAGGAAAAGGAGGCGACTGTCTTTTTAAAAAAGTACTCGGAGATGCACGGAAGACAGACGGCAAAAAAGACGACGACGACGACGACGCCTCCTTTGTTTTGGCACGCGTACACTTCTGCGAGCGTCGCTCCTTCTGGTTACCTCCACGTTAAACTGTTGCAACCCCATTCACAACGCCACCGAAAGGGGAAGCAGTCAGCGTAGGTTTCCGGGGGCTCCACTTTTAAACAGGCGCTGCTGCGTGCATGCGGAGAATTTCGCGTGCGTTGTTGTCACTGGAACAAAGACAACCGGGACTGCGTCATTTGCGTAGCTCTCTCAAGAGTCTAATGTTAGATGGGCAAGCCTGACGCTATAGGGAAGTACAAACTTTAGTTAACTTCACGACGTAACCAGCTGCATACTGATGAACTGCGTAGACGAACAAAGGCGAGATGGTAGCAGTTGCCTCGAGATATTGCTTTTTAGTGATTATCCTAATGCGCATCATGATGCCATTTCGCTGTATTGACGGTGCTGTTCCTGGCACAGATTCCGCATAACATACTGATTTCCTGTAGTTATTTTCTCTCTCTCTCTCTTTGGGTGTGCCGCAATATGGACTTACGAAGGCAACCGTCAATTGCACGAATAACATAACTTAAAGCGCAAAATCAAGCAAGTTCGAGATTATATGCAGTTAGATGATGAACACAATGCTAGAACCTATTAAATTTGATTTATTCGCTGGAAAAAAATCAGACACATAAGTATATACATGCGCATGCGAGCGCACATGAGAAAGTGGTATTTGTTAGAAACTTGTATGTGCGAATAATGCACGGGTGTTCGGAAATTCACAACACACTCTCCCAGCAATCTTACAGCAAATTAACAAGGTTGACTGGTTGGTAAACCGTAAAGTACGCGTATCCAGGTTAGCTGGGGACTGAGAAAGATTGACGTTGGAGCCTGTGAAGTCCGCGTCACGAGTGACCTCATTTCGAATGCGCAAAATTATTTCGTCATGGCTCGGAATGCGCTTCGTGGTTCAAAGCAGATGCGTCCCGCCGACCGTCTAAATAGTGCAGGCGTCGCACCAACGACTACCACCCCCCCCCCCCCTCTCCCCCTATAGACACGGCGGCATGATTACGCAAAATGCCGCGCAAGGACGCTTGTGTGCAAGGCCTGGTATTCTCTCTCTAATAGTTCTCAGATGAGCGCCTATGGAGGCCATCTAAACGCGCTGCAGGGTCGCTATGCCAATTACGGTCCGCGTCATTTGCAACTGTACCGAACGGTCGGTCGGTCGGTTGGTACACGACGTTCAGTTACGCGGTTGCTTTTTTTCCGGGTAATCGCTTCGGGCCAACTCATTTTCCTCGCCAAATCGTTACTCTGAAGCAGGGGGCCACAGAACCGTTGCGGTCGGCCGGTGTCCCCTTCCCCATTTCGCACTCCATGGCCCTCGAACCAGCTTTTAACTTGGGTTAACCCCCTGCCCTTTCCTTCGTTTTATTTCTCTCTCTCTCTCTCTCGTCAGTGAACTCGCCCCTTCCTCTATCAACCCTTGCAAGTGTTATGACAAGTTCACCGTTATGAGCCATGGCGATTCTCGTGCATGATCTCACTCGAAGCAGGGAAGTTGCATGTTTGTAAACAAAGCAGCCTCCAAAACAGCACCCACGTCTTTGGGACGTCATGCCCTGAAACGTTTAGCCAGACTCGGCTCTCGCCGTGTCCAAACACTCATATATCCAAACAGTACTTTTTAACCTGTGAACCACATTTAGACAAATGAGCTGATAAGTAAATGCACCCTGAACTGATTGCAGCTCATATTTGACGCGAAACACTGCATACTACCTTTTGTCCCTGGATCTCTGTCAATACGTCATACCGTATATTTTGTTTCTTAATCGTCAAGTTGACAAAATGTGAAACATTGACGAAATGTACTAGTTATATTTGCTTGAATATTAATTTGTTGTTCCCCATAACCATATATGAACTGAACTGCTCTCCATCTCTGCCACTTAGTAAGCCACTACTTCCGTGAGGACAATTGCGTCACAAAGCGCAACTCATTCTATAGAGCCGCGCGCCGGCTCCTTGCACGTAGTTCAAATGACGGCGCTCAGTGAAAACGAGCGAGAAAACGGGAGCTCACGTCAGCCGGGGCCATTATCCGGAGGACGTGCATTCGACCATGAGCTCGCGCCTCTTAACCCGACTCTAGGATTGCTGCGTTATCCTATATATATACCGCTATAATCTCCGACGGCGTGAGGCGATTAAACGTCGGCGCTAGAGGCACCACCATGAACGGGCCTTCGCGGCAAGGGCCTCGGGCCCTTGCCGCGAAGGCCCCCGTTCGCTCGAGTTTCCCAGCACGCCTTCTTGGCTGCCCAATGCCCTCCTCGTGTGCTCGTCCTGCTTCGCCGTGACCCTAATGAGCGGTGCACGCTCGAGTAAGTGCTCGGAAGGAAGTCGCCGCCGTCGCGTCCCGCATGCCTGCCTTTACTACTACCACTTGCTGGGACGGACTCTTGCCAGTCGGAGGCGATGAGTGAATAGTCTCAGCCGAGGCGGCGAGGATATCTCCCACGGCGTGAGGCGATTGCAGCTCATTTTGCGCCCCCCCCCCCCCCCCCCCCCCTCCTCTCCGGTGCTGTACGGCAGTGCCTCGTTGTTCCGAGCCATTGGCTCGCAGAAGTCGTCAAGGCGCTCCACAAAGGTGTAAAGCAGGTCCGTGCTTCTTCGTGACCACTCTCGTAGACACTTGATATGTCCATTGGAGGTTCCAGAAGAAAAAAGTTGGAACGCGCGCGCGCGCGCGCGCGTTTGTGTGTGTGTGTGTGTGTGTGTGTGTGTGTGTGTGTGTGTGTGTGTGTGTGTGTGTGTGTGTGTGTGTGTGTGTGTGTGTGTGTGTGTGTGTGTGTGTGTGCGTGCGTGTGTGTGTGTGTGTGTGTGTGTGTGTGTGTGTGTGTGTAGTTGAAGGAAAGCAGGTTCGCACAAACTGGAACGTCTTGGACATTGGCGTGACGTACCCCCTGGACACGCGGTTCTTCAGGCGCTTGTCCGACGTTCGGTGCCTCTAAGGCGTCGCTGGCGTCTGGTCAGAGTTGATGAGAGGACCTCGTGAGCCCAACGATGGCACGACTCCGTCCGCCAGTCGGATTTTGGTGGCATTCGTGCTTGGGTATGTGGGACAGACTTTGGCCTGCGGGGATATCTTTCCAGCCAGTTGCGCAGGCTCTACCTCGTTAGCCCCGCTACCTTTCCCCTGTCACTTCTTTCATGATTCACTTTCTTTCATTCGCATGCCGGCTGTATTTCACGTGCGCAACGCTTACCTTAAGGAGGGGAGCTTTTGTAGCCACTACAGCTTTGAGCAGTGCGTGCAAACGGGTCGATTATCAGTCGCATCTAGCCGTACTTATCAGCTGCGCGAGACCATCTTTTTTTTAATTAAATGTATTTAGGGAGAGGTTGGTGCCTATATGTGGCGCCGGCTACTCCTGTTCTCTTGCATGATAGTTGTCCTCGGAATGTTGTCAAAACTCACAAAACTGGACTAATAACCACATGTACGAACATTCACGTACAAAATCCTAACTGAAATATAAATAAATGTTCGCGCTACAGAAGAGTTCACATAACATATATACTCACAAAACTGAAGTGTTCACACACAACACATGAGTTCACAAAGTATAAATGTTCTCAAAACCACGTTCACAAAGATGATGTTGGGCACTTGCGAATTAGGTGCCTCTTGAATGCCGTGCTCTAAATACAACAGTCTTGTGCGCAGACACAAATGCCATATGAACATGAAGACACAGTAAAAATGTAATCAAGAGTACCCGTTAATAATAACAATGCCAGCAATAACTAATATCTGACTTAGTATTCTGGTGATATTTTTGATTCCTCCAAAAATTGTACCAAGGCGCGCGCAGCGATGTTTTGTAGTTTTTCTGTCGGTTATGGACCCAAAATTTTTCCTATGGATAGTGGTTGTCTTTCTTTATCGCGATTGAGAAAATACCGAAAATTAGCCGACCAAATTCTTATCTTTCAGGTGCGGTCGCGCACTTAATTTCTTGTATCGTTCGCACCGTTGGGAGCAGGCAATATTTAAACACAAATTGGGCTCAGCGCAGACTATTCAGCCTCTGCAGCTTGATCACCAAATCGAAACAAACAAACAAGCATACGAAAGGCCCTTGGTGTCTGTCGCACTTCGTAAAATTGCGAACGAGGTACGCGTTTTTTTTATTTTGTCTGATGCACGTTTGGCACTCCGGCAGGTGTAATTTAGGCTGCCTGCACTCGTTCTTGCTCCTGTATAGAAGACAGGCACTCCGCAAAACGAAGCGCGAAAAGACGCCGGCCGTCCTTGTCCGGGACATGTTTTGAGCCTAAGCCAATCAAAGGGGAGGAAGAAAAAAAAGAAAGAATAAAAACAGAAAATGCCCGGCATTTTTCTTCTATCTGTGGTACGTCTTCTGGCGCCAGCGGCGGGCGTTTGATATTTGAGGGCTATAGTGACATGAGACAGGCTCGAACGAACTAAGCAAGTACTTATATAAAGATGGAGCGAGGTCAATAGGAGACTACAGCCGTACGAGGAACGCGGAAATCACGAAGTAGACTTCGATCATGCTTCCCTTCACAGTCATCGGTTCTGGCAGAAAGGAAACGGAAAGACAAACCGATAAAGAAGGCTCAAAGGTATTGGATGCCGTTGCGGGCGTGTTCATAAATGTACACGTCCGCCTCCGCTTGTCCCGTGATTGGCCTATAAGCGTGATTACGGCATTCCGGGGACCTGTCTGAAAAAAAAAAAAGTTTAAAAAGTCTGGCACAAACCTCTCGGTGACGTGCACTTGTCAATGTGCCGCGGCTCCGACTGGTGTGGAATAGAGAGAGAGAGAGAGAGATAGAAGTGAAGGAAAGACAGGGAAGTTAATGATAGTGCTTCTCCTGTCGGCTACCCTGTACTGGGGCAGGTGATAAGGGATGAAAGATGAGAGAAAAGGAAAAAAATGCTCGCCGTGCGGCCAAGCCGTCACTAGTATTATTTTAGGACAAGCTGGATGATGTCTTTTACCATGAAGTATTAGCGAAACTTTCCATCATTGCTTTCTTTAACTCCCTCAGCACTTTGGCCATTATGGACGCCTTTCTTACTGTTTTAGTTTTTATTAGTTATTATAGTTAGCATGTGTAAGTGTCAATTGACCCATTGAGCAAAATGCAGCTCCACTAACGTGAAACCTGGGGAGGTGCGAAGCATGCAGTGATGCACCGCTAATGGGCTCATACTGCCTTAAGCAATGGCTCATAACCCCGTAAACGCGGCCTCCCCATTACGACGACAGAAGAGAAGTGAAATTCTACGCTGGATCGATGAGCGGCAACGCAGCCAGCTGTGGAACACGACGACGAAAGCGGGAGCAGTGGCACGAGCGCGTGCCGAGCGCGAGCACGAGCCGCTTGCTTACCGTGGCTATACGACGACGGCAGGAGACGCCGACAGCCCGGGCGCATAAGGTGCTTCGCGCCTAAAAGAAAACAAAAAAAAAAGGAGGACGGAAGGAAATATCCGAGACTATCTGTGTGAATGCTGTCGCAAACAGTCTGTCAAATCATAACAAGACATTTAACATGGTTCAATGTCTATATGGTTGTTACCAAAAAATCGAACCCCTCGGTTCCGATGATTCTTCAGAGTCGGTCCAAAGTGTCAGCTCTGTCACACAAATCTTGTCGAAGTGTCAAACTGTCACGCACAGTGACGAGCTTCTTAATACAAAAATGAGATCATTAGTTCGCGTTTTATTTTTTTTATCTACAGTAGAACTGGATATGATAAGAAGGCGCATGAAGCGCCAACAAGTCCGCATATAAGCAAACTCGCAACACGACGGCAGTGGTTAGTTTGTCTATTCTTTATCACCTCGTACGACCGCCACTGGACTCTACGCGACGGCCGATCGCTCTGCCTCAGAGGAAGGCGAGAACGTGATCAGCACCAGGGATTAAGAGAACAAAAAGGAAAAAGAGCAACTAGTTTGAGAAATTCAAAAGCGGAGCAAAACAGAACAGCACCAATCCGAAGGCCAGTGCCGGGAAAAGGTTTTAAGGTGTCGCCAGATATGCACTGGATACACGTGCAGTTGAGCGGACCTGTTTGTTCGAGGAAGTCCCGTAACGCTGCCGCCGCCGACAAGAGAGAGAGAGAGAGAGAAACCGGACCGGGGCGACCAACCGGCACGACCGGGCGAAGTGCGCGGGGCCGCGCAATTGCGACGACTGCGACCACGTTTTCTCTAGCGAGCGGCGTCCCTGACGGCTTGATAGCGTCCGTCAATGTGTTTCAGATTTGCGGCGTTGGCGAAGCAGAGAACGAGGTAAAGCAGCAATAAGCAGCATAATTGATTGCGAGATGGTAACAAGTGTAAAGCAGCGCGCGCAGGTTAGGTGTGCGTTTGTCGCCATACCCCGATTCAACGGGGCTAAACCATTAGCGATCATCGTGATCATCACGCCTTCGGAGTGGTAGCGGGTAACCTCATCTGACAGTACGTTTCGAGAGCAATGTTTTACTAGGCGAGTTATCCCCACTTTTCCGTATCGGGCATCTGAGTTTATGGCCTCTTTTCGTGCGCCGATCCCGAAGACAGTGCAGTCTATGTCGGCCGTTCCTATGAAACCGTGGCCCCCTGCCGAATGTTTATGGCAGTGTCATACATAAATAAGATGTATTTTCCCATTTGTTGACATTTGTGTACTGACGATGCCACCCGCATAGGTGGCGAAACGTCTATGTTTTTGTTATATTTTATTGTTGAGTTATGTCAGTGATAAAAACACGTTGAAGTAATAATAATAATAATAATAATAATAATAATAATAATAATAATAATAATAATAATAATAATAATAATAATAATAAATGATGGTGATGATGATGATTATGTTGATGATAATGATGAAAAAGACACTGCAGGTCATTCGTGTACATGCGTGATGGCTGTCCATGTGTCTCAACACTCGAATGAGTCGTAAAGCAGAAAAAAGTATAGCTACGAAGAAATTTAATGCAAGC
Organism: Dermacentor silvarum; assembly: GCF_013339745.2. Lineage (NCBI taxonomy): Eukaryota > Metazoa > Arthropoda > Arachnida > Ixodida > Ixodidae > Dermacentor > Dermacentor silvarum. The sequence goes on along the minus strand of NC_051156.1, from coordinate 166,549,403 downwards.
GTATTTCTTCCTACTTCCCTAAATAGGCCTAGAAGCAATCATTTAAGTAAATGATTCTCCATCTTTCTCTCTCTCTTTAACGCATTGTTGCCGTCATTACTAAGCTGGTTTCCGTTTGTGCATCCCATACTGAAAAACGTATCATCGCTATAGTGTTTTCATTATAATTTCAGAGGGTCAGAACACGACTGAATCAGAGGTAGTGGGGCCCAAATGGGATTTCAAACGAAGGCTGACGTTTGCGTCCACATTGTACTGCACTGAACGAAGATCAGCGCTTCGTCTGTCTCAGTCGCGTCCCGTCTGCGCTGTTACTCGTTTTCTTCGGTGTCTTTTTTAGTTCAGTGTCGTGCAATGTAGACGCAAACGTCAGCCTTCGTTTGAAATTCCATTTAGTTAGCACCTTATAGTAAAAAGTACACACTGACTCAACCGCATACACGCAGAAAGAAATTATGAGGGGTTACCGAAGCAGGATGGGTCATTGTGACCGTTAACATTGGAAGCTGTACATTGGACGCGTACAGCTATACGCGTCCCCTGTATGGTACTTAGTGCACTCAGTTACACATAGTTTGTCGCTGAAGTGAAATCGGGCCCGGGTGTCTTATAGGAATCAGGAAGCTAAACAGCTGACGCTCGAACACATCGGCACACTCATGGCATCCAATAGCCTCCAAGATGTTCGTCGCGCACATCGTGCGCGCTCAATTCGGAGGTCACGGTACACGCGACGTATACAAGGACACGTTCATTCGCATGATCGCGTGCTCCTGATCGGCGGGGGCAAGCTGCCGCTTCCACTCCTGTTCCACATTATGCGTACACAAGCAGTCGAAACCGTCTGCTGCGCCACTGTAAATTTATTTTATGCATTGTAACAGGAAATGGACCCCGCCCCATTGATTCTGTTTTAGAGCGAAAGCTCTACTACGCCATGTCTCGCAAGATCATTCATCGCGTCGCAATGACCTTGAGCCGCCGGAGCGTTAGTGCGGCAGGTGTGACGTCACGCCACGTGATCCGCTGCGGAGAGGCGTCACAGCTGCGCTCGCTCGGAGCCTCGCCGCTGCGGTACCACGTGACTAGGAGAGGGTTTAACGGCTGCTTCGCCGGCGCTTGGTCGCTCAGTCTCGCTGAAGCGCCGTCTGTGCGTGCGCTTCAGCGCAAGCGACAGGCTGAATCCAATCATCCAGTAGGTATAGCTAGCTGCGAAATCTCAAGAAAGTTGGCTGCTGAAACACCGGAGCAAAGGGAGGCCAGATTACCGCGTTATAGAGAAGCTTACCAAGCGCAGAAGCCTGCATTACTGAAACACTGTGTGCATAGTCTTTGCAAAACCAAGCCAAACACACCTTTCGCTCGTGATAACTAGGTTTACAAGAGTTAAACCTCAGTCATTTTTCTTCTTTTTGCCTTCATTGTCCTAGAAGAAGAGGAAAGAGAGTACAGGAAATGAGTCTGACAGCCCGTATCAATAGTTACACTACACTAACCACTCCTAGAACCCCGGAAGCACACAGATTTGGCAGCCGGACACAGCCGTCTCTCATAAGGCTGCGTATACACGCAGACTATCCACAAGGCATTCTAGACAACAAACAGGGCGCTCTGGGAATCCATCCGTGTAGGATGAAGCTACCGCGAATGCCCTACATAGCCCGAAACACTTCGCAGAGCTGTCGCTTCCTATACGCCTGAGTTTCAATTCCCATGAGGCGCAGGAACTTCGCCATACCGCCTGGGCCATATCATATACGTATACGCTATGCACGCGCTTTTTTTCCCACGCCCAGCCGTTAGATGCGCGGCGTTAGGCATTTCGCCACGCACGCCTGACCACATTCGCATATGCCTTAACATCGCGTTGTCCTCCTTCCCTGTGAGCTGCAGTGGCGTGGCCTTTAGTTTTCGGGCGCTTCGAGAACTTATCGCGTCACGTTGCATTAGAGCGCGCGCTCTGAATCTCGCACATGTACCACTCGCGTTGTTCCGCGGCGCTGAGTTTTTCCGCCTTCGACGATTAAGTTCGGGGAAGGAGGTATGTGTGCACGACTGATACGACAGAAACAATGTTTGTTCTAGTTGCGTTCCAGTGCGGGATGATGGTAGTATAGTTTCTGCAAACTCGTTTCCGAGCACCGTGTGAGGCCATGGGCTGGTATGGTGAATGAGCGCGCAAGGGATAAGGTTAACTTTGCACTTTGCACGATACAGTGGCGACGGACACTGGGAACCCGTATTCGCAAAAGCTGTTACGCTGTAACTCCTCGTAAGATGAGTTATATATTTCTTTTGCTATATTTTTCTTTCGCTACCCTCCCCTTATATAATGCCCAAACCCAGGGCCCTAAGGGACAATAAATTATGATGATGATGATGATGATGATGATGATGATGATGATGATGAAATTTCAGCCAATCCTGAAGCTCGACATATCATTAACGAAGGCGGTAGGCCAATGGCCAACCGCGCTTACGAACGAATGATTTTGGAAATTCGGCCCCAGGTTTCTCGCGAGAACTGAAAGACGCCCGAAACTTGGGACCAAAACCGAGTTCACACTAAATACTGTTGCCTTTGCTATATATCAGTAGATGTGCTCTGTGTACCAGCAGAAAGAGGTGCATATTATATAACGTGGATATAAAAGGAATACGCGAAACAACCCCTGCCTGATATGGACACGTACACTTACAGTGAAATAGAAAAAAAAATCAAAAGAAGAGAGGTGGTACAGTTCCTCAAGCCTGTGCCACTATTACACAACAGGCGACCCAGAGCGAGACAGTCTATAAGCAGTAGCCGGGAGAGACGTGTAGTCCTGCTCCGGCAAATGGCCGTAGGCTAGAATATACGAACGGCTCCAAAAAAGAGCTCAAGAGCGCCAGATGGCTGGGGCTCTCATGCGCCCTACCATTAGCAGACAGGATGCAGAGAGTTTTCGGTCATCTTGTTTGGCTCCCACCGGGATCCTCTATAGGAAATGGGAAGCGTTAAACGCGAAAAAAAGCTTTCGGCTGTGCATTTTGCAACCGACGCCTCGTTGAGTCATCTTTACGGACGCCGACAACAAATAAAATGAATAAAAAGAGAAAGAAAGAAGCACTAAATGTTTCTGCTAACATGATATAGCGGAGCCATGGTTGGAAACAAAGTTGACCCGCCCCGGTATACCTTAGCGGCTATGGCGTTTCCGTGCTGAACTTGAGGTCGCGGGTTCGACTGCGGCGATCAGCATTTCGATGAAGGCGAAATTACAGAACGTTCCTATACTTAGATTTAGGTGCACGTTAAAGAACCGTAGGTGGTCAAAACTAATCCTGAATCCTCCTACTGTATGGCGTGCCCCATGAACAGATCGTGCTTTTGGCACGTAAAACCCCAGGATTTAATTCAATTGAAACAGAGTTCTAATAATGGAAATCAAAATGTATTGTACCACTTTTTTATATTTTTTAGCGCAAGCTTTTGTTATAAATTCTTGACTGTGATTCAGGCGGACAAGACGAACTATCGTCAAACGTTCAACTTGGTCGTTCCCTGCGAGAAAGCAACGACCTAGGCGGCGTTTAAATGGCACAAAGATACAAAGTAAAAAGGAAACGTATGTACTATAAGGAAACCGACGTCACAACAACAAAGGAAGGAGTGCCCGCGAAAACGTATACCGCTTCTTTCGTGTCGCAGGCTTGCAGCCCGCATGCGAACAATGGCACATCGTGACGTAATGACCCTTGCTCCAATAACTGCAGCCCTCGTATACGAGCTGCTTTGCTCATAAAAGATGACTTTACACGGCCGTCGAACCGATACAGTTATCTCTCTGTCTCACCTATTTCAATCAATGGTACGAAGTTCGCCACGCCACGGTTGTGCAGAAGGTCATCCCTTTGTCTCCTCGCCGAAGAAGTGCTTTATTATCGCCGATCCTCATCGGTGCGACCTCCGTGAAGTAACAGTTGGACGCGACAATAATAACAGTCACGGCAACTGCGCAGACTACAACAGCAACAGCAACAATAACGACAACAACAGCAACAAGAGGAGCGACAACGTCGAAGACGACCATCATCATCACAACAACAAGCTGGCACAGAATGGCCCGGAGAGCGAAGAATAGCGGTGACAGAGAGAGAAGCGGGTCATTTGATTCCGTTGTCGAGGGTTTGAAGGAGAAGGAAGGAGAACTGCTACGAGTTGGTGCGGGAGGGGTGGGATCAAGGAATTAGGCGGCGTTCCTCAGCGGCCTGTGACCGTGATGACAGGGCCGTGCGGTCCACTGTTTTCCTTCTGGAGGAAAAATGCCATTGTGTCCGTGTCGCCCCGTTCAGTATTCGCGACCGCGCCGCCAACGACAAGAGAGAGACATATAGAAAAGGAAGGAGAGAAACCAGGCCACAGGTACAGCACGCGGGACGCCTCCTCGCCCCCCTCGAACCGGCGAACGCTGGCAACATTGCGAGCGTCGACGCAGAAAGGGAGATATTGGGCGACCCAAATGCTTGGCGGCCTGGTATGGGCCGTCGCATCCCTGTGCGACAGATTCGAGATGTTTCTCTCTTTGTGTGGCTCTGCTTTTGTTTCTTTTTCTTGAGCTTTTTATGTTGTGGGTTGATCGTTGGCTACTGCAGCCGATGAAGAGGTAAGAGAAAGAACCGTACAGTGGAAGACGTGTAGGTTACCACTTGGATGCCGAACACGTACCCTCCGTGAAAAAAATTTATGGGCCACATCGTGACTGACCTGAGCCTTCGTCATGTGAAAGGAGCTTTAAGATAGATAGATAGATAGATAGATAGATAGATAGATAGATAGATAGATAGATAGATAGATAGATAGATAGATAGATAGATAGATAGATAGATAGATAGATAGATAGATAGATAGATAGATAGATAGATAGATAGATAGATAGATAGATAGATAGATAGATAGATAGATAGATAGATAGATAGATAGATAGATAGGCCCTAAGCACACGAATGTTCTTGTCTTCACATTCTTTAGTCGGATCGGATGTACGGCGGTCACAACCGGGAATCAAACTGGTGACCTGTTCCTCAGCGGCAGGACGTCACAGACACTCTAGCCACTGCGGAACGCACTGGTATACATAAAGACGAGACAGCCGCACCACCATATCTGGCCTATATGCAAGGGGGCCTCACCATCATACATACAGTGCGAATAGTGGCTCTCCTTGAGCCTCCAACTAATGGGGTGGCGCATTCACGGCCACTCCACATCAGACGCGGGCGAGAGGGACGGACACACGCTCGAGAGTCTTTTTTTTTTTTTTTTTCGCGCGCTTCGAGTTCTCAGCAGAGAGCTCTCGGAAAGCGACAGCTAGCAGCCGCAGCCACAAAGAGCACCACTGCAGATCGCGCCCTTGCGATAACTCACGCATTTCCCACATCGGGCGGCTTATAACGAGGGCCGCGCCGTTGCCCGGTAACGATCCATTTATCAGAGGGCGCTCGATCGGCGCGGGATGTATGCAATTATTGCCCGACCCCGCTTCGGCCGATGCGTGCATGTGCGCGCGAGTTTGTCTTCGAAGAAGGCGAACCACGACATTGGCCGTCTTGATGAAGCCTTGCGTTTTCGCCATTACATATCCTTCCCTCGCCGTGCACCCACACACACACACACATAAACAGCACATGCGCGCGCTCATAGACTGGGAAATACACAGGCACGCAGAAACTCGCGCAAGATACATTATGTGCACACGCACAGAGACACTAACACGCTCCCCCGAAGGTCCTGGTGGCTCATTTCTCGTTGTTTCCTCGATCTGCTCCTGACGTGAGAGACGTTTCACGCGCGAAGCGGTGAGGCATTGATTGAGACGAATGGGCGTGCGCGGGCGCGAGCTGCGTGGCTTATAGTCGACGCCACTCGTTCGCGGTCGAGCAAGCCTGCGCGCTCTCGGCGATCGCATACGCGCCGACGCTTTGTCTGGCGTTTGTAATACTTTCGACGGGCTTGTTGTATACTGCTGTAACTACGGACCACTTCGTATGTGATCCAGCTGAAGGGCTGACGTATATGGTGCGCTAAATGAGGGGATAATAGCGACAAAGAATGGTGGGGCACGGAGGAAACCTCTTTCGAAAGGCGATCACCGCTTCCTCTTCAGTTGTGGGCCATTTGGTGTGAAATTAACTGCAACTACTTTTATTTTTACATAGGTTCTTTTTTTTTCTTGCGTGAAGAATGTGCTCGCTGTCTCGTCTCTAGGAGGTCAGAGCGCTACTGAAAGGTTACACAGAAACATGTAAGAACTTCGTGATAATTTTATCAAAACGAGAAATCACTTGCATCTTAGCCAACGGTCAACTTCGTATGCTTCAACAGCGGATGGCGTCGTTACCTGCTAACTTCAACGTCTACAGTGGTAGCACGCTGAGGCGCTTGAATATGTGAGTTACAACATGCTTCTAAAGCAGAAAAAAAAACTCCATACAAAAAAAAAAACAAAAAAAAAACTTTAGATGAGTCCTTTGGGATCCCGACCGACGTATAGAGGCGCTGCGGAGGAAGACCATCTTCTGCGGCGTTAATTGACTCGTAAAAATAAATGCTATTTCTCTCTTTCTTTAGGTGACCTTAATGTTCCCTTTAAGCGTATTTAATGGCGCTAGCTCCTAGACCTTAGGTTAACACACGTCCTTCTCCTACCACATCAAGAGGACAAATCGACATCAAGAGCAACGAAAACTGTGCAACAAACATTAATGCGGTAGTACTTGGAGAAGTCCCTTTACTGCCGCAAATAGCGCACGTGCGCATTCGCAGTGAATGTCGCTAAGAGATGTCTTATAGTGCTTGCCACAGTCTCCTTCCACTTTGGCATCGTCTGTTAAATCGGCGCAGTTCAGGATATTCAGGGCTCGAGCAAGAGGCCGGCGGGGACGGCTTTGACCCGCACGTATGCCTGACAGATGCATTTGCCTTTTGCGCTGCCTTATATATGCTGAGTTGTGGCTACAACAACGTTTGCCTCTATCGTCATTCCCGTGTTCAAGGCGATGACTTCGTTTCAGAACTGCTTTTACGCTCACGACGTCTGTGTACAAGTTATATGAAAGTTTAAGGAACAACAGTGAACTGTGCGACACCCTGTTGCCAGGGGCTTTGACCTCAACGGTTGCTCGTGATATCTCGTCGTCGTGCACGGGGCACTTTCGCATTCGGTCCACACTTTGGCTGCGACGGTTAGTAATCTAGCCAGGAAAACGTAGCAAGCCCGTTTCAGTGTGTGTAAGATCGAGCTAGCACCGGCACTGTAGCGATACCGCGGCACGAGAGTGATTTGCGTCATTCAATGCGCCGGCAATACAGCAACGCCCCTGGCACGGCAGCAATTCGAAGCGATTGCAGTCGATGTCCGGGCGACTCAAGCAAACGATGCACTACTCGCCCGTGAGCGCATTGCAGTGATTGCAGTGGCAGCCGAGTATGCGTGTACACGCATCTGTTGCCGCCGTGCGTGGCATCCGGCGTTTGGTCTTCGGAACAGCGGTGCGCACGGGTGCGCCTTTGAATGCAGATTGGCCACCGCGATCGGTCGACTCTTTCTCGCGTCTCGCAGACAGCGAGAAGCTTTGGCGCAGGGCCAATAAGCGGCCCCATTGTCCGCTCACGTCTTCTGTGAAGTGTACAGCCGCATGTTGTTTGGGACGGCGGGCACCCCCCTCTAATTGGCGCAAATGGTCTCGGGAGTTCGGAGAATACGCGCCGAAGGCTTCTACGGACGCCGTCCCGTTGAACACGACTGGCCTGATTAGGGCCACAGAAGGGGCCCGCTTGCGGCCTTTGCATGTGTAGCGCGGTGCAGCTTCCATACCGCTGATCGAGCCGATTGTTCGCTACTGCAGCCGGTGCGGAAGATACGTTTCTGTTGCGGTCGCGGCTAAGGCGTTTGAGACGCGAGCGTGCGAGTGAGTGCGCAGGCTTGTAGGGACCGTCTTCGAGTGCGAACCAGGTTAGGTGGCGTTCACACTGCGATAACAGATGCGTGATGCACGTGTGCTAGGAGGTACATGCTGGTGGTGATTGTGGTGGTTGCAGCTACAGGATGCCTTATCCTGGCAAGCGATACCGGCAATCGCTCCGCAGTGAGCATTGCTTCTATTGTTATCATTAATGTATTTCGTCACGCCCTCCAGCGTATACCATGCAGTCCCTTTTAGGAATGCAAGGACGCATAAAGATTTATTGCCGGATATGCCGAAACACGTGACCATGTAAGCCAACGCAAACACTGAGATTTGTTCACGGAAGTCATGGGGTTACGATCGCAGTAGACATGTGGGCCTTAAATTTGTAAGTACGCGTGAAAACAGGAAAACTCTGATTTCTCCGTATACTAGGCGGTATACGGTGAACGCAAAGGACGTTTCTGAATCTACGCCGTACCTCCTATTGAATATTTTATTTTCGTTATATTTTATCGCTTCCATGATGCAATGATGAAGACGGCCTTTCGGCGCACGACTCACGGACACAGCGACACCAGAAACAAGCCAAAGCAGCTATACTATATACCTTGAAAGAAAAGTAACATGCAGAGCGTATAAATAAGCATAGAGGCATATAACACAGTGACAAAGTGTCCTCTCGATTACGTGAAGCACGCTCGAATGGACCAGTATAAAGGGTTCGTCCTTGTCGATTCGCACGAGCCAATAACTCTTGGCTGGGAACGAACGGCCCATAAGAGAGACACTTTCTCGCTTTGCAGTACACTATTGAGGCAAGGGCTTGGGAAACGCTTTCTCGAGGTCGTCCCGTTCCCGATAAAACGGCTCGCTCGCTATACATGCAAACTTCGACAGTTGGACGACTTGCGCCGCAGTACTTAAGTGTGTGTGTGTGTGCTTGCGAATGTATGCCTGGCAATGTGCGTGGCAAGACTTGCTTAAGAAAAGTGCCTCTCGGCTCGTATCCGGAGGCCAGTGCTGTACATTATGCACGCAGTATAAGGCACTCCAAACCGAGATGTTTGTAAAGTTCCCAGCGGTTTAGATGGAAATAACCAATCGGGGGCCTTATATGCAATTCGCTTGGCTTACACTCTACGAAGACACTGTGAATCGGTATGAATCCATTGGACGTCCTAATCAACTTGTGTTTCCGCAGGGCGTCACACATGTATGCGATTCCAAAGCGCGTCACGCAGATTAACCCGTGTATACAGATTTCATACACGGCGCCGCAGGCATCTTGGAGGAGGCTGCGTTGTTATATATAGTACTGCGAATCTCGCGCGCTCCAGTGTTGACAATATGTGTACAGGCGCAATGCCAAAACGAGTATTTGTACTTTTCCTTGTTTTCGTGTCTGCGAAGTGACTGCGCAACCACGGTGCGCATTAGTCGCTTTAGTATATTGCAGAATTTATGCAGAGACATTCCAACGTGGTGGTGTCTCTTTCACTTCGGTCGAAACCGTTCCTACTGGTGTACAACGGGGAAGAATGGGAGCAATGACACGTGAGTGCTGCCCCAATTTGCATCTGCTGGAGTGCTCTCATGTGCTTCAAGCATGACCACGTTTTAGGACGTACTCGCGTTCATATGTCGCGTATATTCTTTGAGGCAACTATACTCTGATAACAATGGTAGCAATTACCAGGAAAGACAAAACGAACGAACCAACCAACCAACCAACCAACGAACGAACCAACGAACGAACGAACCAAAGAAAGAAAGAAAGAAAGAAAGAAAGAAAGAAAGAAAGAAAGAAAGAAAGAAAGAAAGAAACAAAGAAAGAAAATTTATACGTGTAGTAGAAACAGCGACATTTCGAAAGCACGCTTTGCTGCCTTAGACACGCTGACAAGCTGTAAGAGACCCTTAGATAGAATACCAGAGTTAGTACAAAACAAAATAATAAATAAGGTAAAAGCAAGGGCAACTCACGAAAAAGAAAAAAAGTACAGCGAGTTTCTTGAGCTTTTCAAGTCTCAAAAACTCCGTCTCGAGCTGCGCGCTCTATTGCGCCTAATTTGTTTCGGCACTTCGGCCTGACTTATTTTTGGCAGCGAAGGCGCACGTTACAAACGTACAGTGCGCACGCAGTGATAGAGGCAGAGACGGTCTGTGTAGCGCGTGGCTTTATTATCTGCGGCCTCCATCGCTTTTTTTTTTCTCTCCTTCCTCCCAGTGAAGCCGCCGAGAGCACGCTAGCGCAGCTCAGCCTGGCCGCCCATTGTTCGTTCGTTAAACGCGCCGCTCGGCTACTATTATCGGCCTTGCGTGCGCCCTCGAACCTTGGGCGTGCGAACTCTTTTCTCCCCTCACTTATCGATCTTCTCCCAAACGCTTTATCTCGCGCGGAAAAGGCGGGAAGACGACGAACCTCTGAGTGCTCCTTTATCTTATGAGGTCCTGATCTCTCTCTCTCTCTCTCTCGAGCAATAAACGCTCCGAAGTGTTTCGTATAGGCGTTCCGTTCGGGACGTTCGCGGGCACCTTCTAGCGTGGCAGTACGCGGTTGAGTCTTGTCTTTCAGCTCGCTTGCGCAGACACGATGTGGACCTAGCTTTAAGTGAAGCCATATAAGCGATCGTGAATCATATATGTGTGTTAAATCTATCGCAATTCCGCTCCAATATTATTTCTTGATAGCGCGCCGTTAACGATTTGAAATGTTAGAAAGCTACTCGTAAAGTTTTCATAGTAACGAATACCGAATATTTGGTGATTCGAAGGCTGAGCTCGAACGAGACAATATTCTAATTCGCTATTCGAAAGTTTCGAATATTCGCACACTCCCGTGTAGTACAAAGTATAACAGGCCGACAGTGGAACACGGGCACGCCTTGTACACTAAAATGTTCTAGTATGCAGTCGCTGGGTCTTTAGAGGACATCCGAGTATGCACGCCGGGTCACACCGCCGCCGCAAGAGGAACGCGTGGATTCCGAGATTTCACTGGCGCAGTGCCGTTGAGATCTCCGAGGCCACGTGCAACGCCACTGCGTTTCTATAATAACCGTAAGACAAGGACATAGCTAGGTAATATCACGCTTGTTCCTTAATTGTGACACGAGAATGTGGCCATTAGCGCAAGTTCACCCATTTCTTAACGACGCGGTTCACCCCACGTGAAGTGTATGTAGGTAGTGTGTTTTAGTGTTCTCAAACTTTGACCGAGATGGCTTTTGTACGCACTAATTATTACAGCACTGTAACACAGAATGCCAATGTTGCACAAAAAGAAAAGAATAGAAAGGAGAGAGAGTGTTTTTTTTTTTAATAGCGGCTCATTTCCCGTTATACAGATTGAAGATAAATCGCTCAGGCGTCGTCCATAAGCGCAAAAGCAGAATATCGATCGAAAGATTGTGTTAATCAGGTAAGGAGTTCTAGCGTGAGGTTAAATTCTCTAGCCTCACGCAGCATTATACCCTTGCGCTATATACCATCTCCGTTGCTTCTTGCGGTAGACATTGCCACTAATAGGCAGTGCTGGGATGCTCAATAAAGTGGGCGCAGTAATCAGGTCGTCGAACTAAGAAGAGGATAACATATGCAAGTTGGCGGAGTAAAAAAAAAGTGATAATAAGTTCGCAAATGAATCGCGCACCGCAGCGGTCTCGAAATCCGATCCACCGACAACGCGAGGCTTCTTGAGCTGTACTGGGGCGTTTGAAGTACGGAGTTCGCAAGGTGCCTCGAATTGGGGATGGAGAGAAGATGACACGTATAAACATATAAACCGGCACCAGCCCGAACTGCTCTCGTATCGCGAGTTGGCATCTTGCTTTGCGGCGCGGCTTCCATATCGAGGTTACGCGTGCACGCGGGTCTGCGCTCATATCTCGCGGGGACGGCAGCACCATAAACGCATGCAATAGAGAGAGAGGGGGAGAGTACATCGGGAACGCACGTCTTGTGAGAGTAAAACGGTATCGCCTTGTTTTAACCATAGACTAGTATGTACCCTATACTCCCATAATAGATATGCGTATAGCACGTCCACGTGATTCGAGGTCGCTATTAATTAGGAATTTTTCTTGCAGAAAATAAAAGTATACCGCATTTCCCATACTACAGTCCTCAGACTGTGTACACGTCTTAAAAGTTAAAATTATTACTGCGCGCTAAAAGCAACTATACGTATCATTTCGCATCTCAATATCAACAAGCGTTATCGCGAGCTATTGCGCTATTGTCCCAGACATGCTTCTTTTCTCTGTGATTACAAATCTGATGCCTAGCCTTTTTCTTTTCTTTTCTTTCCTTTCTTCTTTTTGGGGGGATGGGGGAGGGAAGAGGGCAAATGTATAAAAATTAAAGAAAAGAACATCAAATAAGCGCGTGCATCCCTGTGAAATGCAGGTACTGCAGCCTAACATGCCCTGACTTCCAGGGTATACAACCACAGAAGGTGACGAATATCCGCTGAATAACGGTGCGGAAGCCGGGCAACACTTGGAACGCATCGCACAACCACGCTTATCCGAGTCCTCGCAGTGCGACGCAGAACCGCAGAGCCCAATGTTAACGGAGTCAGTCTAAACTCTTCCACCGTCAAGCTATCTGAAGCGGAAGGCCACGACAAACTCGTCGTGCAATCCGCTAAGCTTGAGATTGTTCTCGATAATCGCAATATTGTTGTCGACAATCTGGGGCCTTATTATGTAACGATTATTTTCGTTTTCCATTCTTTCTTCTTCCTTTCGTCACTGGCTGACGTGACGCCACGCCTTGTGGAAACTGCATGCGGTCAGTGATCACCAGAGGTGAAATACAATCCGAAAAGCTCGGCACGTACGTCCCAGTTAGTCCACGTGCGTGTAAACAGAGGTTGTACCCAAACACGATGTTCCTGCAGCACTTTTTCTCTTAGCCTGTAAGCTGTAGGTGCGAGTATGTACCACCGTGACTTCTCTCTAGGTCGCTGCACACATATTGACTGCCAGAGCAACGCTTCGAATTCAAAGCGAGAGCGGCATCGCGCACGGTCAAGTATTTTTTCAGCGCCGCTGTGTCTTATCTCTGGCCGTAATCTGGCCAGCTGATCTCTCTGGCCTCTTGGCGCTCCACTTGGGCAGCACTTGACCTCCAATCCAATTGCCTTTCGTGCCGTATAACTGGATTTGGCAGAGATGGGTTCGAAATTCAGCTGACATATATATATATATATATATATATATATATATATATATATATATATATATATATATATATATATATATATATATATGGGTGTCCGCCTTCCAGCTATATATACCTCTGCACAGGCGCTGACTGGATCGAAGGTCCGAACGAACCTTGCTGGCATAAGCCTGCGAGTTCTTTCTGGACAAGGACGAACGGGCAGAAATAAATTGGCGCGCGCACTACTTTATTGGGAGCACGTATAGAGCGACGATATAGCGCGCCATGCACCCACGCTTAGGGATCAATTGGACGAAGCCGTTCGTGTTGGTGTCTGCTAAGTTGAAATACGTAGTGTTTCGGAGGTATATCTGTACTTCGGCTTCGAAGAGCAGAATGTACTCGGAAGTGTATTCATGATGCGGAGGTCGGAGTGGAGGTCGTGCTTGAGATCTTGCTCTCCATCTTAAGTCATAAATGCCCGGTCTCGTGCTACGATCCGGGTCGGAGAGTGGACTACGTTAAAAAAAAAGAAACTTCGGTGTAAAATTGAGGTTGTGGTGCAGCGGGCTTTGTGATGAGTGTGCGGGTCTCTGTGGCGACTATAGTAAGGATTTTCTGAGAAAACTTCCTAACTGCAATACACTCGATCTTTTGAGAGAGAGAGAGAGCAAATGACAAAAGCACTTACAGATATTCAGTACACAGAAATCTTTATAATGGAAATGATGAATTGCAATCGAAAAATTCGGACTGACTGAGTTCAATTCTTTGTTTGTTTCTGTTTCTCTTGTTTTTCGCCAACGTCACATAGTTAGCAAGCATGTGCTAGGTAGCCAAGAAAAAAAATGTGCCCTTATCACACAAATCGCCTCGCACCTTGCGCGCTCAAAACCACTACGACCTCACTCGTATATACGCGGTGTCTAAATTGTCACGTGGCGTTAAGAACGAAAACAGCGCAAGAAATCTGGACAAGAGAGACATGTATACAGACAGCACTGTCTGTCTCCCTTTCACTTACACCTTATTATTTTTTTGCGCTGTTTTTGTTTTTAACACCATGCACCAGGTATAGTCCAACAGCTCTATCCAAGGGACGTATTTTCGGACGATCACTTTCGGCGATGCTATCCCATTCGCGTGACGTAGTGCTCAACCAGCCATCCAGCTCGTCCGGGTTTGCTCAACCATGCAGCCATAAGCGCGCGCTGAAAGGGATATCGCCGAAAGAGATCGTTCGAGAATGCGTCCCGAGAAGATTACATGGCGTCGCGCATCTGAACGCGAGGTCGCAGGTTCAACTCGCAGTTGGAACAGGTGCATTTTGATGGGGCCTCAAAGCAAATGCGATACCTTATCGAATTAGCGGATGCATCTAATAGAACCACAAGTGATCAAAAATATTCTGGGGCTTCCAACTTTGGCACCTCTCATGCTGACATCGCGGATTTTGGGACCTGAAAGGTCACAATTGAATTTCAGTATTACGGCCCCGCAGATGTCCCATGCGATCCTATATATGACTCAGCTTATTGAATTGACGTTGAACTTTAGCTCATGCGAACAGCCTTGACTGGGATTTCGTTGTTCTCCTCCAGAAACTGTGATCTTCTTAATCTCGTTCCCTGTTCTTCCTATATACGGTTACAAAATTATTGATGCTGAAGGGCATTAGCGTTTTAGAAAATATTACTCCGCTCTTTATTTTCGGCTAAATCACACTTAGCTATCCATGTTCATAGCTCAAGCATTAAGATAAGTCTCACACTACCAAACTGATTTGATTTGTGCGTTGGAATGATTCGTATATTATAAGCGCCGCCCAGTCGCGTGGTAACAAGCATACTATAGTGATGGCGATCGGCCAATGTAGAGCTTTTAGAGGAAAGAAACTGTCTTGCTTATCGGGCCCCAGAAGCCGCTCCTTTGTGAAAGATAAGTGTAAATCCTTATCTATGCCTATAATCAACATTCGTTACGGCTTCTTTGTTCGTCGCGCTCCTCCCTCGGAGCAGTGCAGGCTGCCTTGAACGAACGGCGTTTACAGATCAAACCACTCGCGTTTTTTTTTTTTTTTTTCTTAAGCTCTCCTTGTGTACACATACGCTCGTAACCCCATTGCATGACCTTCAGATACTCGGTCTCTATAGAGAACAGTAGCAAACACACCCCGAAAAGAATCGTGTCGCGGGACTTCTTTTATTCGTTCGGTCGCGCTCCGGCGTCTTCTATGCAAATTGCGCCGCGATTTATTCACCTTGCTCGTGTCTCTCTCTCTCTCTCTGTTCTCCTTATCGCTTTTTATTTAAGTTTTTTTCCCCCTCCTTATCTCCGTTTCCCGCAATTTCACGTTTACCGCGCTCAACACTGTTGGGGGGCACCCGTCTATACCTTCGCGTTTGCAACAGCCCGCCGCCGAGAATCGTTCGTGGCTTTGTTCGTGCCCGCATTGCATACGTAATTTGCGAAGGGAACGCACCTAACCGTGTCACACTTCGATTGTCTAGGCCTTTTCTCGCGCCGCAATCCCGAGTCGACGAAGAAAAGTGTGCAAGACGCGTTCAGGACCGTCGAGGATTTCTAAAGCGCATTTCGACGCGCTCTGTTTTTTTTTTTTTTGTTTTTTTTTTTCAATTATTGTCCGCCATTTTTTTTTTTTTCGCGTCTCTCGGTTTTCGCTCAACTGCGTAACGCTTCACTAACCAGCCTTTTCTTGCCTGTCGTTTCTTTTTGTTCTTTTGACGAGATGTGCGCGCTTATCGAATTGGTGCCTAAGGCGCGCTTGTGTCTTTCAGTTTTTCTTGCCCTTCTCGGATGACTTCCAACGTCCCTTTTTGTTTCTTAAAGAATTTACCATAGTTATTGTCTCTGCTATCAGCTTCTTTCTTCCTTTCTTTCCTTTTTTTTCATTTTTTTTTTCATAGAATCTAACTTGATGTGGGTTACGAGGAAGAGGGCCTTGTCACGTCGAAGAGCTTCAAGAAAAAAAAAGAGGCCCCGTAAGCGTTTTCTTCTGGCTCACGTTGGAAAAGATAATTTCCAAGAAGCGAACAGGTTTAGACGTTAGGCTCTTGTAACCTCGTTAAGAGCATCCTTGTTATCACCGCTGTTGTGGGACAAGTTTCTTACCCACGTGCTCGTATAATAACGTATAGTCACCGAGGTGAAAGAAACTTAAGGAGGACACGTCACAACGCTGCCGCGCACGCGCTCATTTGCAAGCTTATATCGGCGCGATGTTTCGGAAAGTTTGAACGGTGAGTACTCGCATATCTCGTTTGGGCGCACTTATATCCAATACGTTGGGACAGGTTCCGAGCGACGGTTGCTTCGATCTGTGGATCTTTTCTCGCTTGGAAATTGACATCTGCTGTATGTTCACTGTAAACGAAAATACCCCCGCATGGGAATTTTAACGAGGTGATGTGCCCTATATACTCCCATCCTTGAATATTTATTCCGATGTATGGGAGGAATACAACGGCATTCCCTCGTTTCACTCCGCTCACAACCTGTGGGAGGATAAGGGCGGACATGACGTGATTTTATTCCGCCTTCAAAATTTTGTTCTCCCCGGGAACTCCGCACAGGGAGTTTAAAAAACTCCCCTGCCAGAACAGGTTGGTCACGTGGTGCTTCCCATAAGGCTGTGCGCCGCGCCAGCGACCGGCCGCGTTCGGCGGAGTCGGCGGTGCTCATGGCTGACGGTTTGTTTACATCTGTGAAGTGTCGTTCCGTGCCAGCGTTTCCGTTTCGCCGATTTTCTTTCCTATACTTCCTTCCAGAAAGTGTTATAGGCCTGTCTGAAGCTCACTGCATCTCATCTTCATGTGCGTTAGCTGTGATCACTCTGCTGGCAACGATGAATGCAAGAGCAACGATTTCAAGTGCGGAAAAAGGCTTAGTTGTGACCACGAAGCTGCCGGTTGACTCGTGATGTCGGCTCGGGTTTCTGGCTGTGCTTTCGTGTTGCGTGACCTTGACTTGTGTTCCCTCAGTGAGTTCAATACCACTTTTAGTCCTTTTGAGTATATTCTGACAACGTCCGGTGTAAAGTGCTGCGTAGCAACGGCAACAGCAGCCACGGTTCGAGCGACAACGTCCGTGATAGCCGCACATGAATGCCATATTCCGACTTCGTCACGGTGCTGTGCTGCCAGTAAGTTAGACAGTGGTGCAAGCAACTCTTTTTATGAATCTGTGTACGGATATCCTCGCCCAAGAAATACGGTAGGACGTAAGTACGTACTGTGAATAAGCTTCTTAATACTGAGCGATTGTGAATTGAATTGTTATCGCGCAGTTCTGTTTTGATCACGTCGTTGCTTCGGATTTGCATTAAACATCATGCTCCATCCAACATACTGATTTAGGGAGCATACCTGCTGGCTCCGGCGTGAGGATTCGTTTGCCAGATGAGCGATATGGCTCCGTTTCACAGCCGAGAGACATTGCTTGGACGCGGAGCAAGCAGTGGCGGGTCAAAAAAAATGTATGACTATACGCAGTTTCGGTGTTACGTAGGCTGCTACGGGCATGCTACATGTAATAATTGTTATCCAGCCACAATTCTTTCGCAGGAAGCGAATTTTGTCATGAAGCACGCGCGCGTACATTTTTCTGCGTACTGTAACTAACGCACTACTTTTGGCCGCGGACGCCGGCAGGTGTGCGAAGTCGCTTCAGCGCTCACGATGACATTCTAATTTTGAAAATTATGCCATGAACGTTGTTTTTTTTTTTCCAATAGTCTAAGTTAACAGTTCCGTGTGGATTTATGTTTACATGTGGTTTTCAGAGAGACCGATCGCATATGTGCGAGCCTGTGAGTCGTAACTCTGAAAACCACTACAGCTGCTCGCTAGGCCGTTTCGAGGCCCACATTATCGTGGTCTATATACTGGCAGGGTTGCTTCTTGTGTGTCGAGTGGTGCGTTGGATGGCCTTCACAGCTCTTCGTCGGGTGTTGCTCAAATGTTGGTGTTTATGTATTGCTTGGTCCTGTTTGGACTCTTTCACTTGTTTCGCAGAATTTGCTTATGCTTGTGCGTATATTTCGGAATTTGACCCGAAGCCTCTACATAAAAATTGTCCACGCAAATTCACGTGTCTTTTTTTATACTCCCGGTACACCTCGAAAAAACTCCGTCCAGCTCGAAGTAAAAAATAAAAATGACAGAAAAAAAAAAAAAAAAAAAAACTCCGAAGGCACCACGCAAAAATTCCGCCCGCACGGAGTAAAAATTATACCTCCGATCATTCGGAGCATAACTAACTCCCAACCGGGGGGGGTCGCTAGAGGACAAGCATTATACTCCCACCTGAGAGTTATTTCCGTTTACAGTGAAAATTTGG